>NW_027637938.1:0-10793 GCF_951216825.1 Electrona antarctica | reverse complement strand
TAGGTACCCTCACTTGTTCTCCCCGTGTCCCCTAGGGTATAGTTAGGGGGAGAGCCGCCATGGTTGTAACACTTACACACCTACACATGTCTGCTACCTATAACCACTTCAAGTTTTTAAATTGATAAAACAGGTCGGAGTTATTAAACCGAACGTGGACGCTGTTCCAGTGTTACATTTGCTGTGCATATCGGATTAATTGTACACGGCATGCGTGATAAATGTAACAACGGTAAAAAAACACCATTAAACATATTGTTTTCAGCTTAAAGCAATTATATTTAATTGAAGCAACTCCTTAACATTGTTTTCAACCATGGATGTGATAATGAAAATGTATCAAACATAAGGGAATTATTAAATACTACCGGGTGTACCAGTTAGGGCGTTTGAGTCAGTTCAATGGGAAAATACTTTGATTACACAACAAAGATAATGATTGATTGAGATGTACAATGTTATACAACCCTAAACTAATTTAGGAATACACTCTGTAATTGAAAGACAGCTGCCTGAACATAATATTGGCCAATATGTAAAATATGTAAATATGACATATAATGGTATTTTAATGGTATGGCGTGTGTTACAATTGACCCACTTTTGCAAGTTGTTCTTTGGCGTTGCTTACAGACCAGAATTAACGTGCATTGCGTCTAAACACGATGCAAACTAATGAAGAACATAAGCATGAAGAGCGCCCTAGGATTAATTGCAGCTTTTTTTGCAGCAATTGGCACTGGGTGAAAAATGGGTTACACAATCGTGGGATGATAAAAAAAAATGAACACTACAGAGTAGGAGGGATCGAGGCATCACACCAGAGCTTTAAGGAGAAGATGATGGAGGAGAAGATGTGAGAGAGGTGGGGAGGCTTTTTAGAGAAAAAGGGAATATAGAACAAGAGACCGAAGGAGGAAATATATGACTTGTGGAAAAGAAGGGGAACGGCACAAGACGTAGCCTGGAGCAGATGTTTAGTTCATCATGTACATTAACTGGTAAGATACTATATGGCAGATAAATATGGGTATGGGACATAAACGTGAAGGAGTATAGGCGTGGAATCCAAAAGGTCACCGAGTTGAATCGCTGGACGGAGTACTGGACCCTGTGTTTAACCCATTCTGGCAGGGAACCCCTTTTGGTGTTTCAGGCATTATGTTTATACTTTAGCTATTGGAAAATAGCAGATCTACAAGCTCATAGCGCGGCACGAGTGCCGCGCTACGAGCTTGTAAGATCTGCTATTTTTGAAAAATCGTGAAAATATATATTTGAATATATATTCTTTCAGAGCGAACGTTTTTGCTTCTGGGGGGTCCCTGGAACAACATATTTTCAGATGGGGGTTGGCAGCCAAATACATATAATTTTTGACATTCTTGACATGAAATATTGAGCACCACTGATGCATAGGTATTTAGAAGCCTTTTTTTAAATTTCGACAGTCAGGCCAAAATGGGTTAAAATCCGAGGAGCGAAATGTCAACGAGTAATAATAACGCCCTTACTGTCTGCTCCGTCGCACGCCGGGACTCGCATCTTTCTTTGGTGCGTGTCGGCTGAAAACTCTATGCCTAAACCTAGCCTTAACCCTAAAAAAAACTCACACAAACACTATGCCTAACTCTAACCTTAAACTCTACACTATGCTTATAACCCTCTTAGTCTAGTCCACTATCAAACACACCTTAGTCTTTTAGTTTTTTTAGTTGTCTTTATTGTTACTTTTAACAGCAAATAAGCCTATCTCACTAGAATTTCCCCGCCTCCCCTAAATACGCCCCCCTTTCGGGTGTAGTGGTGATAGCGTGACGTCACTCCATAGACGCTACATGTTAACAGAGGTAATTTAAGAAGTCTACAACTTTTGTTTTCTCAAGGTAAGGTTTGTTCTATCTGTTCGACCTGATTTACCATCTTGTTTGCTTCATAGTAATATTGGTCTGTCACATTTTTACATTAGAAAATGTACTTAGATTCTCCAGAGAAAAAAACGTGTAAATGCTCATGTTAAAGACACCACTATTTTACCGGAAGTGGGCGTGGAAAGCGGGCTGTGAGATAGGCCTATTCTGATTTAGTTTGAGTCCTTTTGAACACACTATTTAGCTTGTTCTACTTAGTCAGCTGCAATTGTTTAGTCTTAGTCTATCTAGTATTAATCCATTAACTATCAAAATGGTAAATGGTGCATTTATATAACTATAAATATATATAATCCAAGGTGCTTTACATAGATTGTGCATTACATTCACCCATTCACACGCACATTCATACACTGATGGCGGGCAGAAACCATGCAAGGCACCAACCAGCACATCAGGAGCAATTAGGGGTTCAGTGTCTTGCTCAAGGACACTTCGACACTAAATCTGGGGGAGCCCGGGTTCGAACTGGCGACCTTGCGGTTACCATCCGGCCACTCTACCCCACTCTACCCCTGAGCCACTGCCGCTCAAAAACCTTAGTCTTTTAAAGGGCAGATTCACACTATGGTCCCGGTGTGCGCACTCAGTCAGTCAGGACCACTTGGCAGATGTTGTGGTTAGTGTGAATGCTGCGTACCGGTCCCGGGAGCGGTTCACCCCAACCGTTCCCAGGGACCACATGGAGGTATAGGTCTCTGGACCGATTGAAGTGTACTCGGACACGGATCGATGCAATGTGAAAGCATTGAATACAGTTGAATGAAGTGTACTCGGGTTGCGGAAGAATCAAGGCCAATGTGAATCATGGCAAGCAGGGGACGCAGGCAATCGTAATGTCTTATGACTTAACTTATAAGATCTGGAGGCGGCCAGTGCTGTTTAGGCCAGTCAAAACAAACAGCCAAACAGTACTGGCCACACCTCCAAGTCGTTAAGTCATAAGACCTGGTATACTTAAGACAAGCTAAATATAGGGCCCTGTGTGAATCTGCCCTTTATTGTCTTAGTCTTAGTCAATGAAATTAAAACATAATATAGCCCAGACTCTTCTTCAACAAAGATGGCGAAAGCAAACATTCTTTGTTCTGTACTTATACGTAAACAAATGTCTAGTGCAGAACACTGAGGTCCCTAACAGAAACCTAACCTTAACCTCACATAAACTATGCCTAAGTAAGTAGCCTTGCCAAGCCATGAGGCCCATAGGGCAGGAGCCTAACTCCTGTTTCTGTAGCGTGAGGCAGCTTGATGTACAAGTACACCCCCTGGACATGACGCTAGTATATCACAGGGACTTATACCCCCAATCCAAACCTTTATGCTGAGTGTCAAGCAGGGAGGCACTGGTTCCCCTTTTTAGAGTCTTTGGTATGACCCGGCCGGGGATTGAACCCCGACCTCCCAGTCTCAGGGGCGGACACCTCTAACCACAAGGCCACTGAGCTGGTTAAACTATGCCTAAACCTAACCTCAAAACCATGTCCCATCTGCATGGGCACAGGATGGGGGGGGGGGGTTCTCCACTGAGGGGTGTGTGGTTAAGGCGGGGCAGATCCGCAACCACAGCCCATGCAGCCTCCTTATTGGGAAAAATGAAATCACAGGAGACCCAACCGCACACAGTTGCCATGCCAACAGCCATGTCAAAACGTTGAATCCTCTGGCACATCTTAGCATCGCCACATCGTTTGGCCCTGAACCCCAACAACACCCACAGCAGGAGCAACTGTAAAAGTACAATGCCTTCTTCCCCCCCCCCCTCCTCCCTCTCTCTCTCTCTCTCTCTCTCTCTCTCTCTCTCTCTCTGTCTCTCTCTCTCTCTCTCTCTTTCTCTCTCTCTCTCCCTCTCTCTCTCTCTCCCTCTCTCTCTCTCTCTCCCTCTCTCTCTCTCTCCCTCTCTCCCTCTCTCTCTCCCTCTCTCTCTCTCTCCCTCTGTCTCTCTCTCTCTCTCTCTCTCTCTCTCTCTCTCTCTCTCTCTCTCTCTCCCTCTCTCCCTCTCTCTCTCTCTCTCTCCCTCTGTCTCTCTCTCCCTCTCTCTCCCTCTCTCTCTCTCTCTCTCTCTCTCTCTCTCTCTCTCTCTCTCTCCCTGCAGACGTCCTATTAATCACTGCCTTTGTATTAACCCATTCAGGCCTGACGTCGAAATTAAAAAAAAAAAGTTTCTAAATTTTCGGAAAGATTTGAGGCACAATTTAACGATTTCTCAAAAATAGCAGATCTACAAGTTCATAGCGCGCCACTCGGTGGCGCGCTATGAGCTTGTAGATCTGCTATTTTTCAATAGCTAAATTATAACATAATGTTTAAAACACCAAAAGGGGTTCCCGCCCCAAAATGGGTTAATGGTTAATGTGGTTAAACGCTAACGTGACATGGATGCGTTCCAGGTCTCAATGTATTAAACATGACTTGGATCACTCGCCGGCCCCTCACAATGGAAACGTAATATAAGATAGCCACGGGATGTGAAATACTGTCCCTCTCCCTTTCATGTTACATCCCTCTTGCTTTCCCTTTGGTGCGAGTGTGTATATCACGTCTAGGCGAGGTGATATCATATGAGACTGTGTGTTTTTTTTCAGCGAGACTGGGGCTGTGATATTTCTTTTGAAATGTATTTTAACCCATTTAGACCTGAGGACACGTTATAGCTTTTTAACCACTTTAACCATTATTTTAAACTGTTGAAAAATAGCAGATCTACTTTGAATATATATATTATTTCACAGCGGATGTTTTTAACTCAAATATTTGATTCTGGGGGGTCCCTAGCTGGAGCCTGGAACAACATATTTTCAGATGGGGGGCCAAATGCTGATAATTCTGTGGGTCCTTGACATGAAACGGTAAAAACTGTCAGGATTTGGGGGACATTTTGTAGAATATTCTCAGGTCTTAACGGCTTAACTCATTTAGGCCTGACGTTGAAATTAAAAAAATGTCTTCGAAATCCTGACAGTTTTCGGAAATACCTATATATTATATGTTTTCACGATTAAAAAAAAAATAGCAGACCTACAAGCTCGTAGCGCGGCACAGAGTGCCGCGCTATGAGCTTGTAGATCTGCTATTTTTCAATAGCTAAAGCATAACATAATGCTTAAGACACCAAAAAGGGGTTCCCGCCCAGAACGGCTTAATAGTGCCCCGTGGATCTCCCACGGAGCCCCTATGGTGCTTCGGGTTATAGGAGTAGGAATCAGATCATTTGGGTGTATAAGGCCGTGCATGGCCAAAAAAACTGGAAGCATAAAAGCTTTATTGAATGAAAGCGAGCGAAAAAGAAATATCTGAATTTTATCAGATCAGATTTCATGGTGGCTGTGGGGGTTGTAACTGCCATTTATACTGCATGGGGAGGAGACAGATAAAAGTGCCAATATTATTAGTGTGATCATCACACAGCTCGCCCCTCTCTCTCTCTCTCTCTCTCTCTCTCTCTCTCTCTCTCTCTCTCTCTCTCTCTCTCTCTCTCTCTCTCTCGCACTAAACCCATTTCACTAAGTCATTTCTCTTTCATTAGGGACGCGGGGGCGAGGCCAATAAACTGAATCTAGATGATGAATTCCTATTGTTTACTAACCGCATATACATATATAATGTTCATTCATATTCATAAGCGGCTATTTTTCCGCTTAGTTAAGTAGAGAACATAGTCGATATCCAATTAAAGTGTACCGTGCGCGTGCGTGCGTGCGTGCGTGCGTGCGTGCGTGCGGTGTTTTCACTCACACGTCTCTGTGCATGTGTGCTGATTGGCTCAGTCTTCGTTAACAGGAAAGGAGAAAAACAAGTGTGTTAAATGAGGCCCCTTCATGAAAACACAATGAATTTTAATACAGGAGGGAAGCCATTTAAATATGCGTTACTTAGACTTGATTTCACCGCCTTTCTCTCTCTCTCTCTCGCTTTCTCTCTCTCCCCCACAGTAAATTGCAAGACGTTCATTATGCTATTCTTTGTCTATCAAGACGGTCTCACTTGGGGAATCTCAACGCATTGTTGATGTGTTAGGAGGGGTGGTAGAAATGAGAATAGATTGTCGCCTAATTAATCAGAGACTGCTTAATTACTTCACTTTGCGTGTTGCGTGTGAAGCGTATGTGCGGCGAGCGCCGGGGAAAAACATCAAAATGTTCTCACGTCCTGCTTGGCTTCTCTTTAGAGGAAGAATGATGCTATTATACTCCTCATTGCCGCAACCTCATCATCAACACATGCATCGAATACGTTTGTGAAAGTATTTTTTGGCAAATTATCAAGATTACAGTGGTGGAAGATGACTCAATACATTTTTTAAAGTATCATACGGTCCTGTGTTCAAAAGTGCAATAGTACAAACGTATCGGCATCAAAATATACTTATTACCATAACCATTTAGGCCTGACGTTGAAATAAAAAAGAAAAGTCTTCTAAATCAGGATTCTGAAATACCTATGTTTCTATATGAGTGGTGCTCAATATTTCATGTCAAGCACCACAAAAACTATATGTAATTGACCCCCGACCTCCATCTGGAAAAATGTTGTTTGGCTCACAATGTCTCGCGAGTTCGCTTATACATAATACATAGTAGTAGTACGGTATGTACCGTAATACAGTACGACATAAATGTATGTTATCCCTTTCGCTAAACCCCACCCTCCCAATGTTATTTTGCATGGCTGTGTTGTTGAACACATATAGGCAGCTTTAAGAAAGTTACACGCCCAGGTGATGGCAATAAAACTAATCACTGTAGTCTCTATCCGTGCATTACATGAAAACTCCCGTCGGACGGTCGATAAAGTTGATTGAGTTGGATACTGTTTCTCTAACATTTCCTCGTATTTCTAGTTTGTTGAAATATGTCATGCACATTTGTCCAGTGCATAGCCTATATTGCAGGCCTGTTTGAGTCATCTCAATGGGTGAGAAGGAAACGCTTGTCAATGTCTACTCTCTTATTAACTGTTGCTAACGTGCCTATTGGACAAGGACGGGTTGGGGAGGGACTTAGCAAAGGGCTAATTGTGTGTGGGTGCCGTGGGTTGAAACTGTAATTTGAGTCAAAACTTTTTCTCTTTTTTTTTAACCACTGCACTGCAGTCCACTTGAGTGTAGGAGGTTATCACACTTATCACAGTGTCCCAGCCATGTCCTGGTATCTCTGAGCACTGTGTATATTTGTGGAACGGAGGGGCGACTGGCACCGGGACAGCGCCGTCCGTGTCTGTCCGACAAAATGAAGAGGAAAATGCATGCAGGGGGACGGGGGAAGGAGACATCCCATCCCCCTCCATCACTCTGTCCCACGGCCCATCCCTCTCAACACTTTCAAGCGGACACCGATAGCATGTACACCCACTTAGTCTGTGTGTCTGCCAGGCCCGGCCCGGCCCCGGCCCCGTGGTGGTGACACATTCCTGGGCCTTGTCCTGAGGCAGCTCTGAGGGGAGGATCACCAGACACGTGGACACGAGGAGATGATGGTGGTGCACACTGCACACGGCCGGTCAGCATGGCGGATCAACAAGACATGTGATTATGTATGTACACATTAACAGTGTATACAACAAAACTAGTGATGCACCGAATATTCGGCCACAGAAAATATTTGGCAGAAAATGGCTAAAAATGCATTTTCGGCCTATTCGGTTTCGGCCCGAATAGGCAGAAAATATATCACAGAATAGTGCATGCAATTAATGCATTCAAAAGAGCTGAATAAATGTTTTATGGACCCATAATAGTGATCATTATTCAAGTTAAGTTTTGCCATAACCATTTATTTTGCCATAAATCAGGTAGCTTCAAGGTACGGCAATGGTAAGAAAAAAGATATAGGACTATAATATTAATCATATTCGGATATTCGGTTTTCGGCCAACTGTTTCCTATATTCGGTATTTGGTTTCAGCCAAGAATTTCCCTTTCGGTGCATCCCTAAACTAAACCCTTGCAAGCATTTGAAGCTCGATGTGTCAGACTTTTGGTTTTCAGACACAATTCGGACACATTTTCAAAGTATAGCATTGCAGATCTGCTACTTTTGGTACTTTTGAATTTGAATCCTGAAAAGTAGCCTAAATATTTTTGGCCATGTAAGGTTTCCACCCGACAGAATCACAGAATCACTTGAAAGTGTCCCTTATTCCAATTTCTGAAAGGTGGAAGCTAGCTATGATTAACTGACCCATATAGACAGTGTCCCTATTCTGGGGTGAACGCTCAGTTATACACAGAGTATAGTTGCTGTGACCTCTGTCCTACTGCCACCTACTGTCCATTTATTATATTACACAGTGGGTGAAAAAAACACACCCCTTAAGGCTAAACCCCACCCATCAGAGGTGTGGCTACCAGAGGTACTTTTGGCCTGAAAGACATTGATAGGTACCTACAGATGTCAGCCCGGAACAGACCAAGGGAATGGGACTGTAGTACCAAATATAGAGCTCTGGGGGACCCCAGTCAACTATAGTGTTTAAGCGGTTAAAGCTGTCAATATCCGAAACATTTAAATTTGCATCCCCATGATGAGTGGGGTGAATGGTGGTCTGTCTTATTGATTGCCAACCAATAAGCCCCCGCAGGGCCACGCGGGGGAAGCAAAGTCTGAACTAGTGACCAAACTATTGCAAGCTTAACGTAAAGGATCATGCTATACTGTGCAGTGTGCACCTTGCCTCCATCACCTCTGAGAAAACTGTTGCGCCTTTCTTCGTCCTTTTTGTCAAACTTGAGCGGTGGTCTCAAAAACAAACTTGACAAAAAAAGACTCGCTCACTGTATAAAAATCACACCCGTGTGAACTGAGTGGTGCAATACCCCCCCCCCCCCCCCCCCCCTCTCTCTCTCTCTCTCTCTCTGTCTCTCATTAGCAGGCAACAGTGCAGCACTATCTCTCTCTCTCTGTTTCTGGCACAACAGCGCCACGTTTGCCCCTACTGGTACTCATAGTCACACACATAGTCACATAGTCACATAACACGGTTAACACGGACATTGCTGTTCCTTGGAGTGGTTGCCACCACTCAAAAAATGAAGGAAAACTCCTAAGACCGAGACTTAAGAAAAAAAAAATCCTTTTATTGTATCATGCTCATAAAGTGCTCTGTGCTCAAAGAGCAATTAAAAAGCAAGCGTTTCGGTCCTAACTTATAAGACCTTCGTCAGTGCTGATATACAGTAGCACTGGCGAAGGTCTCAGGACCTTCATTTTTTATACAGTGAGCGAGTCTTTTTCTGTCAAGTTTTCCTCCATCACCTGAAACCATATAGAGCGTCGCAGTTTCATGACGACGCCATGGGCCCTGGAAATAGTTCCCAATGCATTTTTCCCATAGACATTTCGAAACGTATTTATTTAAAGACCTTTTAAGCGCCGTACAAAGCCAACTCTTGTCGTGACAAATCATGACAACAAACACAATATTTTGTGACCAAACAAATAACTACAAAGAAGAAAAACAAAAAAAAGTGTAACCTGCCGTTTTTTTTTCCTACTTTCTAATTCTTTGTTTGGCCCAGGGATTTATTTTCCGGGTCTCTCGAGGGGGCGGGACTGCGACGCTCTATAATGCAACCATATGGTGCACATATCTTCTGCATTTGTACTATACTTCCGTGTATGTGTAGTATACGTATACGTGTATGTGGCGGGCGAGAAACGTGTAGGGCATCCGCCATCTTGTTTTTTTATACCGGGTGGAAACCTAATGTTTGCATTGCTGCTGTATAACTCTACGGTGCCAATTAACACACAATCAATTATTCAAATCAGTGCATCACACTGAAGTGATGCCAGGAGTGGAAGTATTAGTAGCCCCTTGCTGCTGCTTGACCGCACCACTCCACACACAGACACAGCATTTAACATTTAACAGTAGAAAGGTTACTTTAGCTATAAATCCATAGCGCCCTTAAAAATATGCTGCTAACTTATATGGATTATTTAGCACTTTACACCCTTTGTATACTTTCCTTGTGTAGGTAGCCTATGTTTTAATGCTTTGTTTCCTAATGTAAGCTTCTGTTTGATTGTTTTGTTTTATGTTTTTATGTGGGGAGGGTATCACTATAGATCTATGGGCATCAGAGGATAATGGCTGTGTAGAAATAGAGAGGACTTGGATATTGGCACAATAGGGAGGCACCAAGCCGTGGATTTATAGAGCCATGGATGCAGTGTTTAAGCTGGGAGCCCATGCAGTGTATATGTGCTGAAGGCAGGGCCGGGTCATCAATGTGTCCGTGGCAAAGACTTGGTATTATCTGTGGCAATGTTTTGATTTTCTTTTTTACACAACGCTCTTATTTTGAACATAATATATGACCCACTTACTGAATGCCAAAGGTTTTCTTCAGAATATGTATGATACTCACCACGACACTATGGCATAGTATAGTAGGAGTCCAACTAGTACTAGTTGGATTCCTATCTATATAAGATAAGATGCTCCCGGCATTGCATATAGTGGCGTATGCAGAGCGGAGGCCAAATAAGCCGTGACGGGTGAGTTACGTAACACCAGAGTGAGTGGGTGGGTGGAGGACACCCAGCGGTCCTTGAGGCGGGTTCCAGGGGGTCCCCAGCAAAAGTAGTTAATATAGCGCCATAATCATTTTAACCACTTCATCCATTTTATATATATGTTCGCTCTTCAAAAATAGCAGATTGACAAGCTCACAGGCAGCGCGTCAGGGATTTACAGATAGTTATGCCAGAATTACACTTAAGTTGTGCCTTGCACCGAAAAGCAGTGTACAAGTAAATAGTGGATGTACAGTACAATAGTCGATCTACAGCGGTGAGCTTTTTACAGCTTTAAGGCTTACCGTTAAAAATGACTATTGTAAATATGGCATTCATAAAG
>NW_027637939.1:182500-191280 GCF_951216825.1 Electrona antarctica | reverse complement strand
GAGCCTACCATAGAAAGTGAGGAAATACCAGACAGCCAGATTGAAAATGAGGAAGAAATGTATCGGAATTAGATGAAGATGAAGATGCTTTAGAAATGTCTGGCCAGAGCAGTGATATGTACTCCCTAGAAGACATAAATTGGTTCTTAGATGACACTGTATGGGAAAGTTACAAAAGTCAAAGACTACTTTCAAGACGTAAACAATTTGATAGAACAGTAACAGCCCTACTTAAGTTAGTAGGTCAGGATGTACTAGACCAACAGAAACGCTTTAGACTTAAAAAACATATTACTGCTGTGAGAAAGGCTAGGATAGAAAGGAAGAAGAAAAGGAAAGGGAGAAAAACTGTATAATGGTCATGGCTAAGCTCTCTTTTTGGTGATGCTCTATCCTGTTCTGTACTTGATACTCTTTATTTTTCCTCCTCTTTTAGTCTTTTTATGAAGGGTCTCCAGAGTTGGATCTTTAAACATTAATGGTGGGAGGGATAGAGTAAAAAGGGCTTTAGTACAGAGACATGTCAGTTAAAAAAACTAGACATTAATTTTCCTACAGGAAACACACACTGACTTAAAAAATGAAAGTGAATGGGGTCTATGGTGGGAGGGGCAGCTGTGCTTAAGCCATGGCACCAATGTCAAGTGCAGGTGTAGCTATCCTCTTCTCTGCTGGTCTAACATTAAAATCTTATCTACTGTAGAGATAGTGAAGGGGCGGGCACTTGCAGTACGGGCAGAAATAGAAAGCTGTATTTTTGTATTTGTGAATATTTATGCCTCCTAACATTGGCACAGATAGAGTGAACCTTTTTAACTTGTTGGGGAATAAATTGTCACAATTTAATCAGGATTACATGGTGGCCTCGGGTGACTGGAACTGTACAACAGATTTTCTTGAGGATAGGATAGGTGAGGAGCCGCATTTGCAATCATCTGCCTGTCTAAGGAGGCTGCTCATTCAGTTGGACTTGACAGATGCATGGAGGGTTAAGCATCCTTCAGAAAGACAGTACACATGGGTTAAAATGACGGAAAGCAGGATTAGTGCTGCTCGGCTAGATCGTATTTATATTTCACAGTCTTTAAGAGCAAAACTAATGAAGAGTTGTATTATTCCTGTTGGTTTTACTGATCACCACCTCATCACAGTTGATATATGTACATCCTCTGACAAAGCCTCCAGCTCTTTTTGGCATTTCAATAACAAATTGATCCATGATAGATTTTTTTGTCAGAGTTTTAACACTTTTTGGGGATGCTGGAGGCAAAAGAAAAATATTTTTGAGTCATTAAGTCAATGGTGGGAGGTGGGAAAGGCCCAAATTAGGGTTTTCTGTCAGCAATACACCTCTTTCTCCACGGTGCATATAAGAGAAACAATTCAATGCTCGAAAACACCATCAGAGAAATGGAGTGTGGTTTTAAAAACAGTGATGGGATGGTCAGTAATCAATGGCAGAAAAAAAGACAGGAACTAAGCTCTTTAATGCAGGAAAGAGTTAAAGGGGCAATGGTCAGAGCCCGTTTTACCAACATAAAAGACATGACGCACCAAGCTCTTTCTTTTTTAATTTGGAGAAGGCTGCAGCCACAGGGAAACAAATGACTGGTTTTCAGCTCCCTGATGGCAGTGTTGTCTCTGATTCTGTGGGCATGAGGAGCCATGCTGTAGACTTTTACACTGAACTCTACAGAGCTGAAGAGTGTGATGCACAGTGGCACCGCAGAACTCCTTCAAGAGCTGCCGGAGCTGAGTCAGGCTGAGCGGAATATTCTAGACGGGGACTTCTCTTTGGAGGAGCTGAAAAAAGCGGTGGAGGAGCTAGCCACCGGACGAGCTCCAGGGATCGATGGGTTGTCAGCAGATTTTTACAAACACTTTTGGGACTGTATCGGGGTAGACCTCTACGAAGTGCTTCTTGAGAGCCACAGGAGAGGGTCTCTCCCAACCTCATGCAGAAGAGCAGTACTCTCACTCTTGCCAAAAAAAAGGAGACCTGGCGCTGCTAAAGAACTGGAGACCTGTTGCACTACTTTGCACAGACTATAAGATACTATCCAAGGCCTTGTCGAACAGACTTAAAGACTATATGGAGCTACTTGTACACATGGACCAGACCTACTGTATTCCAGGAAGAACAATTACAGACAATCTTTTTCTCGTTAGAGATGCTTTAGACATCTGTAACTTACAGGAGATTGACATTGGGGTGATATCTATTGATCAACAGAAGGCTTTCGATATGGTACACATGATTTTTTGTTTTCCACCTTAAGGGCTTTTGGTTTGGCAAGGTTTCGTGTCATGGGTGAAACTTCTGTACAGTGAAACTTCATGTATGGTGAAGGTAAGAGGAGGGCTTAGTAGGCCAATACAGATAAAACGGGGTATAAAACAGGGCTGTCCACTCTCCGGTATGCTCTACAGTCTCTCTATTGAACCTCTTTTGTGTAGACTGCGGCGTAAGTTATCTGGGCTCTGCCTCCCGGGTGTACAACATAGCCCTCCAATATCTGTGTCTGCTTATGCAGATGATGTCACAATTTTTGTAAAAACCAGGAAGACATTCAGCACTTAGTCTCAGGTTTAGAGCTTTATGGGAAGGCTGCCTCAGCCAAGGTAAACTGGGGTAAAAGTGAAGCCCTACTGGTGGGAACATGGACAGCAAGCACAGCTCCCAGTCTGCCGGAGGGCTTCAATGGGAAGAGGGGGGATGAAATTCTTGGGAGTTTTTCTGGGGACAGATGAGTTTAAGAACAAAAATTGGAGGGTCTAGTGGAGAAGGTGTGTGCCAGGTTGTCTAAATGGAAATGGTTGCTACGCCAGCTGTCATATAGGGGCAGAGCTTTGGTTGTAAACAACTTGGTCGCCTCGATGCTCTGGCACCGGTTAAGTGTCCTGCCCCCACCTGGGAGCATGGTGCGGGACATACCAGCGGATCCTGGTGGATTTTTTCTGGACTGGCCAACACTGGATAAGAGCGGCTGCCTTATATTTACCAGTGCATGAGGGGGGACAAGGCCTTATCGACATTGCTTCCAGAATCATGGCCTATAGGCTCAAAACAGCGCAGAGGCTACTGTATGACTGTGGGCATAAATGGTTGGACACAGCACAGCTGATCCTGAAGAGAGCTGGTCGCCTTGGATACAGCAAGCAGTTGTTCCTCTGCAAGCTGGAGGAAGTCGACCTCACTGGGATTACCCCTTTCTATAGTACAGTCCTGCAGGCATGGCAGGTGTTTAAAACCACAGAGATGTTGCGGAGCCAGCAGGGATGTGGATCTTTGAAGAACCTTTGTTCTACAACACCTTGGTAGAGACACAGACTCTGTCCTCAGCCAGCCTGCGGTCTTCCCTGAGAGAGGCTGGCTGTGTGAAAGTTGGACACCTGATTCGTATGACGGCAACGTCATTTGAGACCTTGGGGCAAATGGCGAACATCAGGTCATCCAGACTGCTGTCCAGAGTAGTAGAGGAGGTTTGCGCCTCCCTACCAGCACCACTGAGAAGGTTTGTTCAGGACCGTACTCATTTAGAGCAGTGGGCTGAAGGAACTGAATATCGTTTCCCACCCCTGGTTGTTGCTGCTGCGTCAGGGGAGTGGCAGGAAGGGGTGGATGATTTCCTCTCGTTCACAACCCCGCAACTTGGAGTGTTCAAGGACCTAGGGAAGAAGGCGGCCTACTACACCTTGGTAAAAGTGTCACACCTACGCTCCTTGGCGGGGATGAGGGCATCGAGGTGGACTGAGTTGTTGGGCCAGGGTGATGGCCCGAAAGCTGCTGGCGGTCCCTGTACAAGCTCCCATTGAGAAGAGGGCTGGCGACCTTCAGTGGAGGATTGTGCATGGTGCTATAGCTACAAACAGACACAAGGCACACCTGGATCTAGCATTGGGGAGGGATGCCTGTTTTGTTCACAGTCTGAAACAGTGGCACATCTTTTTATTCAGTGTTCAAGGCTGAGGACTTATTGAACAGGTTGACTCATTGGTTTCAAGGGCTGGGGGAAGTTTTCTCTAATGAGCTGTTTGTATTTGGGCCAAAATATTCTTCCCGGAAAAAGTTTGCACACAACATGGTTAATTTTATTTCTGGCACAGCAAAAATGTCTATATGGCTGACTCGGAAGAACAAAACAGAGGGGACTGGGAACACAGACCAGTACAGGTGCTCGAAGGACTGGTGGCAGCACGCCTTAGGGTGGAGTTTGCCTACCACAAACTAGTGGACAACTTGGAGGCTTTTAGCCTTTTTTGGGCACAGAGAGACGTGCTATGTGTGGTACAGGACGGGGAATTGTGCCTTTCCTTTTGAAAAAAAAAAGAAGAGATGTTATTTATATTTAGTCATTTCATATGAGCTAACTGCATTTTTGAAGTGACATTTTTGTATGTACTGCAGAGTTTTAATAAAGGTGCTTTTAAAGGTCTCTCTCTGTGTCTCTCTCTCTCTCTGTGTCTCTCTCTCTGTCTCTCTCCTCTCTCTGTGTCTCTCTCTCTCTCTCTCTCTCACTCTCACTCTCACTCTCACTCTCTCTCTCTCCTCTCTCTCTCTCTCTCCTCCTCTCTCTCTCTCTCTCTCTCTCTCTCCTCTCTCTCTCTCTCTCTCTCTCTCTCTGTCTCTCTCTCTCTCTCTCTGTGTGTCTCTCTCTCCCTGCCTTAGAGTATATATTAATAGAGACGTCACCAGATTTCTCAGATTTCCACTTGCATCAAGTTGCTCAAAAGCGCATGAGGTGATTTCACTCCTCCTTCCGGGTAGGAACAGAGTGCATTCTGGGATGGATTGGGCCAAATCGTGAACGCGCTGGCCGTTGACTATCATTGCACGCGTTCACGTATGAAACAGCGTTCACGTGTCATCGGCCCAATAACATGAACGTGCGCAATGATAGTCAACGGCCCAGCGCTGGCTCGAGCTGCAATACCAAATTCAGCCACTATGTCCATTTCGCCTCAGGGTTTCCTCTCGGTGACGTCTCTATTATATTTATACTCTAAGCTCCCCCCCCACGGATGTTAACATTATTTGCTCCTGTAGGTCAAGAAGCCTCCTCCTCCACCCTTGCATAACCAGCACTACGTGCCCCAGGCTGCTCTCTCTGTCTGCGTAGCATACACACATCCAGTGGTGGAAAGTAACTAAGTACATTTACTTAAGTACTGTGCTCAAGTAGGCCTAGGCCTGACTCACACGGTCGCAACAGATTGATGTATGCTTGTTGTATACAAAGGGTGTGACACAGCTTGCCCCAATGCATTTCCAATGGAGTCACATGGTTTGACACAACATTTGTGTTGTATGAGGGGGAGGGGGGCAGTCGAAACACAGCCGAAAGCCATACAACAGCTTGTAGTCCAAATGTGGACTACAAACCATGTGACTTCCATTGGAAATGCATAACTAAGTACATTTACTTAAGTACTGTGCTCAAGTAGGCCTACAATGTTTAGGTATTTGTATTTTGTACTTTAATTGAGTATTTCCAATTTCCAATGCTTTTACTTCTATACTCCACTATACATCTCAGATCCAAATATTGTACTTTTATACTGCACTACATATATTTGAAAACTTTAGTTTCTATAGTTACTTTGTAGATTTGGTATCGCAACGCGACGCATTGTGAGCTTGTAGATCTGCTATTTACAAACGATTTGTGGGGGGGGGGAGTGCCATCCCCACCCTCAAGTCTAAAATATTTATTTTGCCAAAAATATGTATATATTTTTTACTTGTATGGATACGATCAATAAACCCTGTTTCTAAATAGGCTATACACGTCTGCATGTTTTAATAGTGTGTCTGTGCGCGTTGCGCACGTGCATGCAAATGCGCGTGCATGTGTGCGCGCACGTGTCTATTATGGGGCGTCCCCCCACTTCTAAAAGTACCACTACAACACTGGCACACACACTGCATAGTGTCTGCAATAGCACACACACATCCACACACCACTCTGTGTGTGTGTCTGTATAGCACACACACATCCACACACACACCACTCTGTGTGTGTGTCTGCATAGCACACACACATCCACACACCACTCTGTGTGTGTGTCTGCATAGCACACACACATCCACACACCACTCTGTGTGTGTGTGTCTGTATAGCACACACACATCCACACACCACTCTGTGTGTCTGCATAGCACACACACATCCACACACCATGTGTGTCTGCATAGCACACACACATCCACACCATGTGTGTCTGCATAGCACACCACACACACACACACACACACACACACACACACACACACACACACACACACACACACACACACACACACACACACACACACACACACACACACACACACACACACACACACACACACACACACACACATCCACACACCACTCTGTGTGTGTGTGTCTGCATAGCACACACACATCCGTGCACACACCATGTGTGTCTGCATAGCACACACACACACACACACACCATGTGTGTCTGCATAGCACACACACATCCACACACCATGTGTGTCTGCATAGCACACACACATCCACACACCACTCTGTGTGTCTGCATAGCACACACACATCCACACACCATGTGTGTCTGCATAGCACACACACATCCACACACCACTCTGTGTGTCTGTCTGCATAGCACACACACACATCCGTGCACACACCATGTGTGTCTGCATAGCACACACACACACACACACACACACACACACACACACACACACACACACACACACACACACACACACACACACACACACACACCACTATGTGTGTGTGTCTGCATAGCACACACATCCACACACCATGTGTGTCTGCATAGCACACACACATCCACACACCATGTGTATCTGCATAGCACACACACATCCACACGTGCCATGTGTGTCTGCACACACACATCCACACACCACTCTGTGTGTCTGTCTGTATAGCACACACACATCCACACAACATGTGTGTCTGCATAGCACACACACATCCACACACCACTCTGTGTCACTGTGTCTGCATAGCACACACACATCCACGCATCGCGCACACTAGGGCATTCACAGAATAGTCGAATATTTGAATATTCAACTACATATTGTATATTAACAGGGACCGCGTGTAATCGCCTCGGGGGTGTTTTGGCTAACAACGTTGCCCAACAGACGCTACCAGCCTGTGGAGCGATGCGGTCGGTTTGGATATCAATAAATCTCCGTCCGCGTTACTATTTGATAGGACGGAGAACTCTGTTTAAGCTGCTCAGGGTGTTAATGGTAGACTGGGTTGGTTCTGATCCGTTCTAGATCTAGACCCCATAGAGGCTGCTGATCCGTTCTAGATCTAGACCCCATAGAGCTGCTGATCCGTTCTAGATCTAGACCCCATAGAGCCGCTGATCCGTTCTAGATCTAGACCCCATAGATGGAGATAGACCCCATAGATGGAGTTGCTTTGCAGGCTGCTGATCCGTTCTAGATCTAGACCCCATAGAGGCTGCTGATCCGTTCTAGATCTAGACCCCATAGAGCTGCTGATCCGTTCTAGATCTAGACCCCATAGAGCCGCTGATCCGTTCTAGATCTAGACCCCATAGATGGAGATAGACCCCATAGATGGAGTTGCTTTGCAGGCTGCTGATCCGTTCTAGATCTAGACCCCATAGAGCGTATAGGGTAATGATGCAGGCTGCTGATCCGTTCTAGATCTAGACCCCATAGAGCGTATAGGGTAATGATGCAGGCTGCTGATCCGTTCTAGATCTAGACCCCATAGAGCGTATAGGGTAATGATGCAGGCTGCTGATCCGTTCTAGATCTAGACCCCATAGAGCGTATAGGGTAATGATGCACACCTGTCTGTAGGTGGGAATGATCGGATGCGGAAGGGCCTTAAACCGCCCGGGACAAACTGGGTAGTGTGAGACTTTTGGGGACAGTTAAGTAATACGTAACTAGTTACTTTTGGCAGGGAGTAATATGTAAAGTAAATTACATATTAGGCCTACTTCTTAGCTAGTAATTAACTAGTAATATATTACGTTTTTTTAGTAACTTTTCCAACACTGTCCATCGGGGACATTATGTGACCAGATTTGACTGAGAGCCTGCCATGGTGCAACCTCCAGCTTTTCAACAGAGGAGAAAAACTGTTTTTTTATCCAAAATGAGTTAATAGCCCAGGCAGACTCTTCACATACTAGAGCATGTCTGAAATAAATGTCAGAGCTGAAATCGACATGTAAATATGAAATACATGTAGCTAGGTGTAATGTTAGAGTCCACAGAAGTGAACCTTTCAAGCCTGTTTTCTCAACTCGCTGTTTTCTGCAAGACATTACTCTATAAGCCATATCTCCAAAACTGGTGGGTCAAACTGAACAACCAATATGTCAATTTGAAGCTATGATTCCCTGCCTGACATAAAAAAAAAACGAAAATTCAAAAAACATCCAATGGCAGTCCCTCCTTCAAATGTTGTCACATATGTGCTGGTCAGACTCAGAGGAGGTGATGAAAGCTGTCTGGAGGAAGGACAGGGCCTGGCGATGGTGATTCAATTTGAAGAAGTTAATGGACTATAATTGATTCATTGAGGATTCAGAGGAAGACCACGCGGCGTGCCTAACTCCAGTGGTGGAAAGTAATTAAATACGGTACTGTACTTAATTAGTTCAATTTTGAGGTATTTGTACCTTACTTAAGTAATTCCAATACTTTTACTTCTACTCCACTGCATCTCGGATGCAAATAGTGTACTTTTACTCCACTACATTTATTTGAAAACTTTACTTGCAAC
>NW_027637939.1:60000-177500 GCF_951216825.1 Electrona antarctica | reverse complement strand
ACGACAGATGTATTGGATCGATGCCGTTTTTTCCTCCCCGGTACCGAAGTTCGGTCGATGTTCGTACCGATCTGTACAGTGGGTGGTTTATAAATAATCTATTGGTTCTCAAAGTGGTAACATGTCATTGGTCCGAGTCTTAACCGGCCATGCATGTCATAGCCAAGGGTGAGTCTTAACCGGCCACGGAATGTCTGACTAATGGGCAGTGCCCCTCGAAGTGAGGTCCAGGGACTTTCTGGGTTCCCCCTCAGGGTTCCAAATGGACCCTTAAATCGTCTGTAACCCTGAGAGTGTACAAATGGAAGCAAATGGCATGCACACTCTCAGAGTTCCTTGCAAATAAAACATTTGAGAACCACTAAGTACTAGTTGACTCCTAATGTGCCATACATAGTGTCATAGTAAATCAGCGTCATATTCTGAGGAAAACCTGGATACTGACATTCAGTGATTGGGTCTTATCATCAAAATAAGAACATTATAATTTGCCACGGACACATTTTACGTACATATACGGACATATTGATGACCCCATGTGACAGTAGCATTTTAGGTCATTTGGATAGGTATCGATATCGGATATCAAAGTAAGAAGCACATTGTTCCATTCCAGCAGCCATGGAGCATATAAGAATGATTACACCACGTTCATTCACACCTGGAGCATATAAGAATGATTACACCACGTTCATTCACACCTGGATCATATAAGAATGATTACACCACGTTCATTCACACCTGGATCATATAAGAATGATTACACCACGTTCATTCACACCACTCTGCTGCTGAATCATCACAGGTCGTATATACATCAAATAAAATAATATAATATAATCAGTGGTGGAAAATAACTAAGTACAATTTGCTTAACTGTACTTAAGTACAATTTTGAAGTATTTGCACTTTATTTAGAGTATTTCCAATTTCCAATACTTTTACTTCTACTCCACTACATCTCGGATCCAAATATTGTACCTTTACTCCACAACATTTATATGAAAACTTCAGCTACTAATTACTCTGTAGATTTTGATTATTATACATTAAGCACTTCAGCCCTATATGCATTTTTTCGACCATTTGAAAATAGCCAATCTGCTATTTTCAAAAACATTTTGGACATTTGAAAACTTGAAATGGGACATTCTGCATAATAGAGTACTTTTGGAACTTTTACTCAAGTACATTTTGAATTCCGGACCTTTACTTGTAACTGAGTAGTTCTGCATTACAGTACTGATCCTTTTTACTACGTGAAACATTTGAGTACTTTTCCCACCACTGTATAATAAAATATACAGTCAACGCAGAAGAGGCAACACCGCTGTAATAAAACCTATACTGTAATAAAGATCCAGATCTTATCCTTGTATGAAGTTAGTCACAGGTCTGGCTCGCTGGAACGCTCTAGAACGGCTAAATTACGGCGACAAAGTGAAGCGTCGAACAGTCAACGCCCCTCCCCACATTCACACACCGATGGTGGCGAGCTACCATGAGGCACCGAAACACTCATTGGAGGCAATGTCTCGCCTGGCCAGACTGTATGTTACTGTACTGTCTGGGACACGGAAGATATGTTGATGATTAAAGGGAGAAAGTGGAAGTGAAGCCTCCTCCCCACTTCCGTTTCGTCTATACAGTCGTGTCATCGAAGCATTTATAGCTTGCTGCTCAGCAGCATAATAAAACAAATAAATATAAAAAAATACAAAAACATTTTAAAATATATGTTCGTGAACAGAACTAGAGGAGGTGTAGTTGACACTACAGTAGAATATAGCATTAAGAGATTGTGGAATATCCCATCCCACACCGCACACCACCCTAAATCTAAACCCATCCACATCCCACACCCCAGCCTGGGTGAAGGCTGGGGTTCTGCTGCCTTCTACTGGTCCCTCCATCTCGGAGGGACCAGTAGAAGGCAGCAGAACCATACAGACTTAACCAATACATCGTGGACCCCCACAGATGTTCCTGGCCAGCACCTCCCTCAAGGAGTGGACAACAACCCTCAACCGCCTGAGGACAGGTCAGGTATGTGGGACGTTTCGGTGCAGCCATGCAGAAGTGGGGTCTCACAGACAATGCCCACAGTGTGAATGTGGGGACCTAGCCTGGCGCGGCCAGACTCATAGCGAGGGTTCACTGATGTTTCCTGCGGGGAAGAATCTTCAGTGAATCCCCGCTATGAGGCTGGCCAAGCCAGGCTAGTGGGGACCCACCACAGACTGTGGTACACATGCTGACCATCTGCCCCAAATACGGGCCACCGAATGGTGATCATAATGGCTTAATTGACTTAGACAATGGCACACTGGACTGGCTTGCTGCAACAGAGCTGAACGGTTTAAGGACATACGACAGAAGAAGAAGCAGACCCCACCCTGAACCCTGAACCAATCCTCATTCCCAACCCGATCTCACCCAAACACGGTGAAATAACACAAAGTGGCAAATTCTGCAATTCCGTACAGACACTACGGCAAAATCTGTACATATTACACTGAAGTCCTCCCCATAGACTGTGACGGAGGGGCGCCGTCTCAAGCGAACTTGAGCAACGAAAGCCACCACAGAGCGAGCTATAAGCGAGCGAGTTGCCACAGCGAACGTTGCGAAGTTCGATTGAGCCGACTCAGCCCCGTCGGAATTGCAACCCGACAATGAACACAGCGGAGCACTCACTACCCCACTGACGGCCCGTCTCACCCAATCACAAGCCACGGCGCTCCTTCCAGCCCCTCCCTTCGTGGGGCACAAAACAAGGTCTCGTCCTTGACATGGAAGCTCTTTTGATGACCCACACCCACACCCCACCCTAACCCTACACCCATCCCCATCCCACAGCCCACCTGCGCGGCGGCAGTAGCATTAGCACCAACAACGCCATCGGCATCAGCATCACACCACACACTCTCCCCCCTTCTCACCTGTGGCAGCGCGGCGGCATTGATCTGCCTCTGGAGGACGTCCCTCTCGTGGAGCGCACCCTGCAGCCGGCTCTGGGACTGGATCAGCGTCTCCTGGGTCTCCCGCAGCGACTCCAGGAGCTTGTCGCGCTCGTCCAGCATGTTGACCATCAGCTGCTCGAAGTTGGCCTCCTGATGCTCCTGATGGCCGTTGTTCTGGTGGTGGAGACCCCCCGATCCTCCTCCTCCTCCCCCTATTCCTCCTCCTCCGGGGGAGCCCCCTCCTCCTCCTCCTCCTCTCCCCATGGCAGGACCACCCGAGGGGTCCCCCTCGGAGATGGTGGGCATCACCTCGCACATCATCCTGCCTCCTCGCGGACGGTCGCCTGTGTGGCGGTACGGTGGTGGTCCGCCCTCCTCCTCCTCCTCTGGTCCGAAGCTACCAGCGTAGAGGAGACCGCCTCTGTATGAGAGAGAGGGAGGATTAGAGAGACGTTAAGATAGAAGACCGTCTCTGTGTAGGAGGCACGGTTAAAGACGTCAAGGAAAACGTTCTTCTACGCGAAACTCTACTGATTAGAAGACGGCCTATTAGTGCCTGCTATGGCAACGGGCAAAGCCTTGTTTAGCCTATAGGATGGATCCTACACACACACACGCGCGCACACGCACGCACACACGCATGCACACACAAGAACGCGCGCACGCACGCACACGCACGCACACACACACACACACACACACACACACGCCACTATTAAAATAAGCTACTACAACAGTACAGCCTATAGTATAATACATAAATCCAGCACCTATACAGTATCAATCATTCATTTTGCACCCCAGGGCGTGTTGTTGCTGCTGCTGCTAGCTGCTGCTTTTGCTAGAATGTCTGCTGCTATTCTAAGATCATCCAGATATATCGTCCACATATCGTCTTACTTACCTGATCAATGGAAGTGAAAGGATGAGCAGGCGAGGAAGGTCGACCTTTCATCCATATCCTCTCTCTCTCTCTCTCCCACCACCACCCACCGGCACCGTGCCGTTCCGAGCCGTACCGTTCTGTACCGTTAAACGTTCCTTTCCGTTAGTCCGTCAGTCAGTCGGTTCGGTTAGGTTCTCCTCACCACCTCCTAGAAGTACCCGCCCTGGTGGAACAGCAGCAGCAGCAGCAGCAGAGAGGAGGTGCGCCTCGCCTCCTCCTCCTCCATGCACTCACACACACATGTACGAATATCTCCTCTCCGGCTGGCAGCAAGGCTGCCTGATTGACAGCTCAGAGATGGAGGAGGAGGAGGAGGAGGAGGAGGCGACACAACGGTGGTGTATATAGCGACGGCGGCGCGATGGTTGAGGTGGTGCCTGGACGTTATAAACGCCCACTTAATCATCATGTGTTCAATTCATTATGGATGGACGTTTGTTTTTACTTTAGAGAGAGGCAAATCTGATCTCTGAGAGAGAGAGAGAGAGAGAGAGAGAGAGAGAGTCCAGTGATGTGATGATGGTGAGGATGATGTGTGGACGGAGAGAGAGAAATCATCATATCTGCATCCGCCTTGCTCTCTCCACACCACCTCCGACCAGACCGCGCACGCACACTCCTCCTCCCTCCCCAGTCCCCACAAACTCACACACTCGCGGCTCTGCAGCTGTCACTACACTTTCGAGTGGACGCACGCTCGCGCACGCACGCACGCACGACCAAAAATAGGTACGACGGTGATGATGATGTGTGTGTGGATTTAGTGTTGCACGGCAGCGGCACCTGCAGGGTGAAGCGGGGATTGGAATGGTTGAATTCTATATAATAGGTGGGCGCGCGCGCGCGCGCACACACTCTCACACACACACACACACACACACACACACACACTGATAAAAGGTCATGGATCAAATCATCAAATGTCAGCGATAATAGTCCTCAGAGTCCTCAGAGTTATCACTTATCACGTGGGGTCCGACCGCCTCGGATAGGCTTTGGATTATGATTTGTTTTAAGGCCTACATATTAACCATCTGAACCATTGTATCACTTATTCTGGGAATAAGCCAAAAATAGCAGATCTACCTTTGTCCAGCACCAGCCAAGAACTCGATGTGCGCAAGCCACCTGCTTTTTAAACCAATATGAAAGATTTCACGTAAAACGGGCCAATCTTGCAAACTTTGAAAGCCAATGTTAGCCAATTAGGATGGAATATCCTCTTGAACACATGAGTATAGAGATAGTGTGTAACGATGTGTTTTTCAAAAGTTGGCCTCCTGGTGGCGCTATAACAGTCCGTTCTGGAAAAGTTGGGGCAGAGGTTCATTGTTGGCATCCAGTGAGTGTGTGTGCAAAAATTTGCATCAACCAGATTAACGGTGCCGGAGATTAGCTGTACACAGACGGACTGACACAATCACACACACACAGACGGAGTGCAAAACTCTCTCTCTCCCCATGCCTTCGGCCTGGTGGAGACAATAAAGACATTTATGATTGCAATCGAGATATTGTCAGACCAAGGTGCAGATGGAGGGAATGAGGATCACATCGACATCGACTCACTGGCCTTGGAACGCCCGGGATCCCCATGACGAAGTTACTAATGTTGCTCTGGAGAGGGAAGTCTGGAGCTCTCTGGTGGAGCGGTTGCCCCCGCGACCTGACTACGGATATTCGGATAAGCAGTTGAAGATGGATGGATGGATCAATGGATGGATGGATGGATGGATGGATGGATGGATGGATGGATGGATGGATGGATGATTACAGTACATACAAAATAAATAAAAGATCTACAACATGATTAAAATACTTGGTAATCTAAGACATGATTAGAGAAGAGATAATACAAAAAGTAATAATGATTAAGTGTTGGAATGTCACATCTGTACATTGACCAGCAGGTGGCAGTAACACACTCAACAAGCTGTGGTACTAGTAGGCAGTGACGACACCATAGGCTCTCTAAACTGGAAGAAACGACATCTCGCGCGACTTGCCTTGCCGCTACAGCGTCATCATGAGCGTCAGTCCATGATGGCCGAAGATCCTGGAGGAACATTTCCACACTTCTCTCTCCTTTTCTTTCACGTTCTGCGTGTCGTGGAGACATGGACGGACCCCCAGCAGACCCGCTGAGTGTCCGTGGACCCACACCGTGCTGCGTGTCGACATTATGCCCAAGAAGGGCAACAGAAAACGGCTGAAGTTCAAGGCCGGGGACGGTTGTTTCGAGTCAGGTTGGTAATATATAGTGTTGTTATGGCTGGGTGAAAATAGCAGATCTACAACCTCACAGCGCGTCGTCTCCGGCCCTCCGCGATGCGTTGAGGGCTTGTAGATCTGCTATTTTCCATTTAGAAGTCCAAATGTAAACAAGGCTATAAAGCTAGCATGAAATTAACATAATAATATGATGATGATGAGGATGATAATAATAATACCGTAATAATAATACATTACTTGGACTAAAACTATTTCAGGATTAAAATTCAAAGAAGTAGCAGATCCAAGTACATAAGGCTCCAAAACGCAGCACTGCATAAAACTAATGATCAAGTTGTTAATGATTTACGAATAAACACACAAATTTAGAATAATATGGAGATATTCGGTTTCTGGCTGACAACACGAAACATTATGTAACACTCGTGCCCTTTGAAACCAGTGTCAAACTGACCACTCATGTCCTGAGGCCTTTGAAACTCTTTTTCATATCAAGGTCAATTATTTATTCTGCATTTGAGCCACCCACGGACCACAGTTTGATGACATTTAGCCTATTTTATTTTAATAATTTCATTATTTTGAAAACAAACAAAGCAACAAATCTAAAATACCATGAATAAAAATGATTTATTTTTAAATTAAGAAGTAGTGAAAATAGCTGCTCTACAAGCTCGCAACGCTGCACAAAGCGACACGTGCGCTTGTAGACCTGCTATTTTCAGTAGTTTTTGTCTTGGGCAAACGTCTGATCTGTCTTTTGGGTCTTGACCTCAAAAGTTTGTGAACGACTGATCTATAGGGAAAGCTAGTGGAGTGCTTGTTTTTATGTACGTATGAACCTTTACAAGGTAAAAAAGCATATCCCCTTGATGTATTAACAATGTACTTAAATGAATACACAAAATTTAACATGCACATGTGCACCTACACATGTGCACCTAATGCACCTTAGGTTTATGCACAGGATGGTTTATAAGAGACAGAGAGAACAATCGGAGGCATATTAGAATATTAGAAACAGGAGCAGGGTATTTGGAGATGAGTACGGATACTCTTTAAAGTTATTGAAGGAGTTAATAGATCTAAGGGAACTGGGAAGATTGTTCCAGTCTTTATATTTAAAAGCATGTCGACCAACTTCTTTCCTAATTTTGGTGGGGACATAACAATGTAGTAAGGATACTCTCTATGCCTCTGGTTGTATGATGTATGTCATGTAGTAAGGATACTCTCTATACCTCTGGTTGTATGATGTATGTCATGTAGTAAGGATACTCTCTATACCTCTGGTTGTATGATGTATGTCATGTAGTAAGGATACTCTCTATACCTCTGGTTGTATGATGTATGTCATGTAGTAAGGATACTCTCTATACCTCTGGTTGTATGATGTATGTCATGTAGTAAGGATACTCTCTATACCTCTGGTTGTATGATGTATGTCATGTAGTAAGGATACTCTCTATGCCTCTGGTTGTATGATGTATGTCATTTATGTAGTAAGGATACTCTCTATACCTCTGGTTGTATGATGTATGTCATGTAGTAAGGATACTCTCTATGCCTCTGGTTGTATGATGTATGTCATTTATGTAGTAAGGATACTCTATGCCTCTGGTTGTATGATGTATGTCATTTATGTAGTAAGGATACTCTATGCCTCTGGTTGTATGATGTATGTCATTTATTTTGTATCGTTATGTGTTTATTAACTGTTGCTTGTGAGAGGAACCACAATAGAGATAAGTGAGGACAGTTACCCTGTTGGTTTTATCATTTTCTTATCAAATCAAATCAAAGCCCTTCTTCTCCTCCTCCTCAGTGACAGTTGCTGATTTCGCCAACGCTGACCCGGCTGTGGTGAAGTCTGGACGGGTGAAAAAGGCCGTCGTCAATGCAGTTGAAAAAGAAGGTAAAAGTCCCACCCCCGCGCAGGAGCTAATTGTTTTGATTGATTGATTGATTGAAGAATTTATTAACAGTTTGCAGAATTACAGTACATTTCAAGCACAAACTCAATACAAAGGCTGTTAACTGTGAGTGGACGACCCAATTAAGCATTACACTTGTTTCCAACAGGGTCCACCATGTTCAAATCATCAAAACATTTAGAGACGTACAAATAGACACTTCTATAGACAGAACAGGAATTCATCAAAAAAGAATTCATCAAAAAGGAGGTAAAAAGGGAAAATAAATATATACAGTGAGGGGAAAAAAGGGGGGGGCGGGGGGGGGGGATTCAGATTTTACGGGGGCCAGTTTCGAATTGCAGCCATCCGTAGGTGCCCTTTGAGAGCGGTTTTGAAGGAGTCAAGGGATTCGCATGTCTTAATGACAGTTGGTAGGGCGTTCCACATTTTGGTGGCATAGGAGCGAAAAGAATTTAGTCCCTTGTTTGTGCCATAGACAACGCCCTGGTGAGGCAGGGAAGCTGTGGCAGTACATTCTCAAAAAATCCGGAACAACGCTCCACACGTCCCAGACTCTTCTCCCTTCTGGTTCCAAACTATGGAATGAACTTCTCATTGCAATCAGAATTGCAGACTCACTCTCAATCTTCGTCGTAGTCTGAAAACCAGTTTTAGCCCGTAGCACTTGCCCTAGCCTCGACGACCTTACATGCGTATGCAAAGGGTCAACTTATGTAATTTAAATACACTCTATAAGCGTATACTCATACTTTCATTATACAGATATTCTACTCTTAGGCCCCTTTCAGACGACGATGGTCTCCAGATAAAACGGCAAAGTCCCGTTGCGTTCTCAGTTTTTATTGACCCTTTACACGAGAACGCACACTTTATGAAAACGCTATAATATCGCTAGGTGGCGCCCAATAGACCAGTCACCCACGTTATGTACAAGAAGAAGAGCCAGCTCCCCCTTCACGCAACAGTTTCTTGTTCCCCGTGTCAATCACACTACAACACACACTACAAGTACACACTTCAACCCCCATTTTTAGATCACTTACATAGCTTGCTGTGTTTGGCGTTAGACAACGAGACCATCGTCCGCATTGGCCGTGAGTTCAAGCCTCTCAGCGGACAGTTTTTCGCGATTTTTGCGGTCACTTTATTTTCTCACATATTAAAAACGCTACCAGATTAAAGTTAGGAATAAATAATACTGAGGTAAATGTGATGTTAATTAATAGGTTAATAGGGGAGGGTGATTCCTTTTTGTTTAATCACCTGGGGAGTGGGGAGGCGACTGGATTTGTATTTTCATTCACAGGGAGGGTGATGGTGGTGACAGACAGCCCAGAGCATGCAGGCAGAGCGCGCCACGGGATGGTTATATATTTTATAATACATTAGGCTACATAAACGCTGCTGCCGCGGCTGCCACCTATCACAATTAAGGCATTTTATTTACATCATGGTTTTACATTCACCATGGGTGATGAGCAGCACTTTGTAGGCGAGGAGGGAGGCTTGTTCAGGAACTCCATTATATCATAATTATGCATCAATGTAATAATATATGCGCTGCGAGCCAACGTGAGCCATGATGTCATAAGTTTTGCGGATTCACCGTTTTGCCTGTTTACACGGAGAAGGGATAAAACGGCGTTCTCAAAGATTTCCACTCTGGGAGGTGGTTTCACTTTGATGCGTTTTCACCTCCTGAGAACACCCTTCTCGTCTAAAAGGACCCCAGCAAATGATACTTTATTTTGCCGTTTCTTATGAACACCATCCTCGTCTAAAAGCCACCTTAGTGTCCTTATGATTCTTGATGACTTTCTATGTATTTGATGTATTACTATGTGTTGTTCTTGTAAGTCGCTCTGGATTCACCCATTTAGACTTGAGGCCGATTCTAAAAAGAATGGCTTCTAAATAATAACAGTTGTCTGAAAAAGCTATGTTTCTGTTGGTGGTGGTCAAGGACCCCCTGAATTATCTGTATTTGGCCACGGACCCCCATCTGAAAATATGTTGTTCCAGGGACTCCCAGAAGCAAAGATTTGAGTTAAAAACGTTCAAAGATTTGCACATTTTTCAAAAAATAGCAGATCTACAAGCTACCTTAACCCATGTCTAACCAATGACTAGTTTAGACTAGTCATTGGTTAGACATGGGTTAAGGTTAGGTTTAGGTGTGCATGCTTAAAACACCAAAAGGGGTTCCCGTCCAGAATAGGCTAAGAGTGTCTGCTAAATACCTAAATTGTTGTGTTATAGTGAAGTTACTATGTGGTGTGAAGGTCTCTCAAGGAGCTGTAGTTGAACTCGTGCGTGCGTGCGTGCTTGCGTGTGTTACAGTGAAGTTACTGTGTGGTCTGGAGGTGTCCAGAGGAGCTGTGGAGGAGGTTCTCTCCTCCTCAGTGAGTGTGACAGGAGGAGGTGCTCTGACGAGCAGCGATGAAACCGAGGACCCCCCCGAGGAGGACGGAGACCACGATACCAAAGTGTTCTTCAACCGCAAGAAGAAGAACAAGAGGAGGAAAGGTACGGGTGGTTTTTGGTTTTGTTTTGTTTTCCAAAATGTCTTTGTTTGATTTTTTTTAAAATCTTTCTCCCCCCCCCCCTACATTTTCTTCAGATAGATTGAACATTACAGTTAAAAAAGAAAGCAGTGAACACAATCTGAGTAAGTATGAATTTAGAATTTAGCTGTGTGAGATCTGGACAGGTGGCGCCATCTTGTGAGCTTTTCAGCTATTACTTTACCTTTCATTCTCTTTCTATTGATTGGAGAAATTGCTGCTACACTTTACCCACAGGATTGTAGGTAGTGTAGTAATTCTTTATTTTCTATATCAAGGAAATATCAATGAAACATGTTTTTTCTTTTTCTTCTTAAAACTAGATTGATTGCATAGAGACATGTTTCTCTTCTTCAGGAACATAGTATCTCTTTTACAACCACATCACACATATAGGTAAATCTAACATGAATTGTGACGACATTGTAAGTAGCCTTGCCGAGCCCATAGGGCTATCTCCTGTTTCTGTAGCGTGAGGCAGCTTGATGTACAAGTACACTCCCTGGACATGACACTAGTATGTTGCAGGTACTTACCCCCAATCACACCCTTGATGCTGAGTGCCAAGCAGGGAGGCACTGGGTCCCATTTTTAGAGTCTTTGGTATGACCCAGCCGGGGATCGAACCCAGACCCCCCAGTCTCAGGGCAGACACTCTAACCACAAGGCCACTGAGCCTATGCAGAAATATTTTTCGTACATCGTCATCCGTCAGCTCACTGTCGATTGCCTACTTGTACTAAACTAAACAGCTGTGTATAACCCAGAGGGATGGGCAGGGACGTGCAGAGAGTTTTACAGAGGCAGGGGCTGAAATTCTGTAAAAGAGCACTTTTGGACTAAAATATTGGATCTACAAGCTCTCAACGGGTCACAGCGCAACACACTGTGAGCTTGTATAGATCCGCTATTTTTGCAGTCAGGCTGAAATTCGGTAAGAGAAAGAAAATAGCAGATCTACTTGTAGATCTGCTATTTTCTGGGCGCAACCCCACACTCGTTGGCTACTGGAGATGCGGCGATGACGTGGATTTCTAAACAAATTCTTTCAACGCAAAATGCTGCGTTCAAGATCAGGAGGGTTCAGAAAAAAGCTATTCTCGGGTATGCATGGAAAGGAGAGGAGGGGCATTTGTGGGCACATGCAATAGTAGCGGGTTGTGCAATTGCTTTATTGCACTAGGTTTTATTTATATTAAGTGTTATTCTAGACGTATTGTATTTTATTTTTTTGCCTGACCAGGACCTGAGTAATTTTGTTCTGTACTTGTATGGAATGACAATAAAACACCTTGAACCTTGAGAGGGCAGTTGTTTTACAGACGGGTAAAAGGTCAGGGGCTGAAGCCCCCTTTGATGTCTGTGTGCACGTACCTGGGAATGGGGTTGCCATGACAGTCTTCAAGAGACCTTCATGTATGCTTTTCTGGGCATGGAGGGGCGGAACCATCTCCCGGCTGAGACCGCCAGGGACTTCCTATTGGTTCACCAACCTATTTGCCCGCCTCCCCAAACCTCCCTCCCCCTCTGCTACCGACTCCACACAGCGGAGAACGGTGACGTCGTGGTGACTCTTATTGGTTTAGCGAAAATGCAAGGTTCACTCCGCTCATATGCCAGTTCTCATGCATGTCTCGACCAGGCGTTTATTTTCTCCTTTGAAACCAAACGCCTGTGGTCTCAGCGGCTATCGCATTAGCAATTGACTATTTTACTAGTGTTTGGGGTGTGTGTGTGTGTGGGGGTAATGATGACTGATTTAAGCAGTCGCACCTGGCCCGAGTCCAAACTAATTGCACAGCACACACAGTACACACAGACACACACACACCTGTTGGCGTGGATCGATGAACACAGGATAAATCTGTCTTCCCCAGCCGAGGAGACAAGCCTGTCACGATGACGGCACATCCATCTGCTGTGGCCGGTAACATCTTGTCCTCAATGGATTAAAGTTCTCACTCATTGATTTCCGTCTTTCGGATTCATTCCTATGGAAGCATGTTGGTGCAGTGCAAATAGCCAAACTGCAAGCTCTCGCTTGTAGAGACGCGGCTATTTTTGGTTATAATTAGCTTTATTGCTTGATCACAGGTAAAAAAAAAAGTGGGTGAAATATGTTTTTGTGCATAGATTCCATCGTTTTTTTCCAAGAAAACAAAGAAAGGGAACATTTTGTTTATTAATGTGGCTGGTGACATCTTGCCATTTACTTAAATGATTAAAATAAGTGAAAATATTTACTAGCTGTAGATCAGCTATTTTCAAAAAAGAATTATGCCACCATTGTACAGCAAAGTATAACTCACGTTATACAGGTCCACTTCTTAGCCCGTAGCACTGGCCATAGCACTTGCCCTAGCCTCAACAACCTGACCAACACATTTATTTAGATGGCATGTAGACAGATGCCATGTCATTATTGATCTGCCGTCCCATCCTATAGTGTTTATTGTTTCAATGTACAGATTATTGATGACTAGTTCTATGCATTTTATGTATTACCACGTGTTGTTCTTGCTTACTGTAAATCACTCTGGATTAAGAGCCTCTGATAATTGCCTAAATTGTAATTGCAAGTGTCTCTGTATACTGTGTCCCGTGCCGTGCAGAGAGCAGTGAATATGTCTATACTTTGTCCTGTCTCGTTGCAGAGAGCAGTGAATGCAGCGATGGAGAGGAGTACCCCGTAGACATCTGGCTGGTTCTGTCCTCCTACATCAGACCAGAGGACGTGTGCAGGTTCGCTCTGATCTGCAGGAGAGCCTGGACGGTCACGTGCACCGCGGCTTTCTGGTCCCGAATGTACCGCAGGTGAGTTATCTAAACCTTAATTAATTGAATGCCACGGATTAACGTGTTTTTCATGAAATCCTGTGGTGTTTTCGAGCTTTATATTAATTTATCATTAATAAATCATCTCGCTCATATTTACTGTAAAGCAGGGCTCCCGGTCGCTAGGCAAAGCTTGGCTCGAAGTGTCATGGGAACAAAAATCTCCGGCCTGCACACAATGCTGGGGCCGCCGGTCTTTTAAACCCTTATTCTCTGAATTACGGCTCAGATTGAGCTGGATTGAACAACACGACAATGTTAGCGTCTCAATACTAAACCCCGGTTACCGCGCGGTTAGCATATTAATGCTTCTAAAGACTCTTAAATAGACGATGACATTAGCTGTAGCCGTTCCTCGCTAGCTGTTCACCGGAGGTGATCTAAACCTAGTGGACCAGAATGTACCGGAGGTGAGTTATCAGGGCTGTTCTTCTTCTAAACCTGGGTTCTCAAAGAGGGTGCCGTGAGTGTGACGCAAGTCCAAGGGTGCCGCAGAACACTTAGCCTACAGTATATTTGGAATTTCATCACTTCAGTTTGGTACTTTGGTACCCTCTAATTTATACTTAAAGGCGAGTCAATCTAAGCTAAAAAGTGGCGTGATCCAAAATAAATTGCAATAGTAATCGTTCAAAGTTTTTTATGATCCTTAGGGTCATCCAAATAACATATTAAAAATTGATTATTATATACATTTTGGATCATGGTACATTTTGGGGTTGAACGTTGGGGTACCATTGAAACCCTATAAAGCAAAAATGTCACATTTGACTTAAGCTTTAAGTAGCATATGACATGTCAAACTAGGGGTTATTCGTTTTGCACGAAAAACACTCCTTGGGCTAAAAACGGCCATAGCCACTTTCCCATCACATTACATTTTGTGAATGGGTGGAGTCATCCTGTCCCCTGCGTCGTGGCACACAGAGCAGTGGGTGGAGTCATCCTGTCCCCTGCGTCGTGGCACACAGAGCAGTGGGTGGAGTCATCCTGTCCCCTGCGTCGTGGCACACAGAGCAGTGGGTGGAGTCATCCTGTCCCCTGCGTCGTGGCACACAGAGCAGTGGGTGGAGTCATCCTGTCCCCTGCGTCGTGGCACACAGAGCAGTGGGTGGAGTCATCCTGTCCCCTGCGTCGTGGCACACAGAGCAGTGGGTGGAGTCATCCTGTCCCCTGCGTCGTGGCACACAGAGCAGCTGCAGAGCTGAGATTAACAAACTTTATGATCATGACACAGGGTTTCCCCCCCGTCACGCGGTACTCGTGCCAATACGTTGACTGGTTGACACTCAATGACTGCTATTTATATATTATCATATCACTTCATAAGGTTATATCATTGACCTAAATGGCGTTATTTTTAACTGATATAGGGTGATGAAAAAAAATGCAATGTCTATCAGAAATTATTTTAAAAAAAAAACACTTTAGTAAAACTTGCAAAGTGACACATTACTTTACCTGGCTTACGTTACATTTTCTGATAGTTGTACTTGAATGTTGACATGAAATAATAATCCCATTTAGTGTTTCATTTTCCCGGTCGGGACAAAATAGGACGGCTTGTTGTGACGCATCTGATCATGAAGAGTGAAGACACGTGGAACTATAAGGCTACTACGATAACGATACCAAGGATTCGACAGTGATGTCACTGTTATGCAACACGGACGGAGCACAGACTCTAAACTGTTTAAAAGCCACAGTGGCGTGACATCACTGACGAATCCATGGCATCGGTATCTTCATGCGACCGAGTCAACTTCTCTCCGCTGGAAGGTTATATTCACGGCGTCAATATATTTAGTCATCGTTTTAGTCATCACTGCTTAGTTTTCATTTAGTTTTCGTCAGTGAAAAAAAGGTATTCGTCTAGTCGACGAACATTGTTCATCATGGTTTTAGTCGACGAAATCAACACTGTTAGGAACCAAATCGACCCTTATCGGTCTGTTTCTGTCTCTTTCAGACACTACAGCGGGGAGGTGGATCTGCCCAGCCGTCTCCAGCTCTTGACGGTGTTTTTCTGTCTCTTTCAGACACTACAGCGGTGAGGTGGATCTGCCCTGCCGTCTCCAGCCGGCCTCCATAGACAGGATGAGCTGCCTGCGGGCCTGTGTGATCCGATCCCTGTTCCATCTGTACGCTCCGTTCAGCCAGCGCGTGTCCAAGATCCCTGCCCTGCCCGCATCCACCCCCACTACCCTGCTCAACTCCAAGGTAAGACCCACCCCCACTACCCTGCTCAACCCCAAGGTAAGACCCACCCCCACTACCCTGCTCAACTCCATGGTAAGACCCATCCCCTCTAGCCTGCTCAACTCCCTGGTAAGACCCACCCCCACTACCCTGCTCAACTCCAAGGTAAGACCCATCCCCACTACCCTGCTCAACTCCCTGGTAAGACCCACCCCACTACCCTGCTCAACTCCATGGTAAGACCCACCCCACTACCCTGCTCAACTCCCTGGTAAGACCCACCCCCACTACCCTGCTCAACTCCCTGGTAAGACCCACCCCACTACCCTGCTCAACTCCATGGTAAGACCCACCCCCACTACCCTGCTCAACTCCAAGGTAAGACCCACCCCACTACCCTGCTCAACTCCAAGGTAAGACCCACCCCCACTACCCTGCTCAACTCCCTGGTAAGACCCACCCCACTACCCTGCTCAACTCCAAGGTAAGACCCACCCCCACTACCCTGCTCAACTCCAAGGTAAGACCCACCCCCACTACCCTGCTCAACGCCAAGGTAAGACCCCTGCCCTGACATTTGAATCAAACAGACTTGAATGTGCCCCTTTTCTGGGTTTTATCCTCTCAGCAGATTTGGTATTGACCTGTACTCATTCTGCAAAACAAAATCAATCAAGAGATGAGTCTTCAGATTAGAGGAAGATTGGGAATGAGTCTGCAGTTCTAACTGCAAAGTAGGATTTATCTTACAGTAATTATTCTTTTTTTTTTTCACAGTTTTGTTTATTCAAGATTTCAGGGTATACAGTAAATCAAATAATATGACAGTATATGTGACACACCCATATGGAACATACCAAAGAGATAACATGTACATATAAATGTTGTGACCACTATATGCAAAATATTGTGGTAGCATACAATAAATTGTATAGTCCTACGCTAACAGGGAAGTGATGATAGTTACAAACCACATAACCTGAATCAAGTTTTGAAACAAAAACACAAACGTACGACAAGACAAGACAAGACAAGACGACACAACATGGCATGGTCATTGGTCACCCCTCCAAAACATAATGGACATGGCAGTGCACCCACACATGGTTCCTAATAATAAATATACTGGACAAAAACCCTGATTATTTTCTCCAGTAAGATTCAGCTTTTATTTTTTCCATTTATTTTTCTTCGCTAATGCCCCCCAAAAAATAACTTATATAAGATGATTGATGATGACTATCTTTCCTTTGCAGTGCTTGTTGTTTTGGATCAAAAAGGTCCCTGGAAAGGTCCCTGGAACTCGACCAGAGACCCTGTGGGAGTTCAACTTTAAGTTCACCAAGCAGGTAAACAATGAAACTTCCTTTAGACCAATACAATATGTTGCTGTCGTGGCAGAACCCTCTGGTCTCCATATCCTAACCTTGTATTGTGTTTTTTCACCCTACCTATCGCACTACAGCATCACACAAAAGCAGCAAAAGTAGTTACAGTACAAGCTCGAAACAAGCGCTGCCTTTTGTTGTAGATCTGCTACTTTTGATGCCTTTGAATTAGAATCCTGAACAACAATAATAATGATGTGTTGCCACCCCCTCAGCAGGGTGGTAAGGGTGGTAGTGTGCCCTCACCAGATAGTACATACAATGATACAGATGTTTGAGAACTTCACAAGTCCTGCCATTGGCGGCTCAGAGCATTGTCAGAAACAGAACATCGTCAGTGACAGTAACATTTGCCAAGGTGTTTATATGTTAATTCTATTCAGATTCCCTGAATAGACAAGAGTTCCTCTGCTGGACACTTTTCAGTTGCAAGGCTAATCAGTGAATAAAACATGCAGGGAAAACATGCATTTTCAGAAAACCTTCAGGAAAAGACCAGGAAAGAGTTAGAATGGCTGTAATAATAGTAATGTTAATGCCACCCTCTCAGCAGGGTGGTAAGGCTGGCAGTGCCCTCTACACTACTAATAAAGATGTTAATGCCACCCTATAGCAGGGTGGTAAGGCTGGCACTGCCCTCTACACTGTACTAATAAAGATGTTAATGCCACCCTATAGCAGGGTGGTAAGGCTGGCAGTGCCCTCTACACTGTACTAATAAAGATGTTAATGCCACCCTCAGCAGGGTGGTAAGGCTGGCAGTGCCCTCTACACTGTACTAATAAAGATCTTAATGCCACCCTATAGCAGGGTGGTAAGGCTGGCAGTGCCCTCCAAACTGTACTAATAAAGATGTTAATGCCACCCTCTCAGCAGCGTGGTAAGGCTGTCAGTGGCCCCTCCCCCCTGCCGGCCCCCAGGCAGTACAGAGACGTCCACACCAACCCAGACGCAGACTGCTACGTGCTGCGGGTCACCGCCCTCAACTTCATCTTCACGCCCGTCGTCATGGGCATGACCCTCGCTCTGGTGGGTACACTAACTGGCATGACCCTCGCTCTGGTGGGTACAGTAACTACAGTAAAATGGTCAGCAGGTTTGTACACTCATGTGGATCGCTGGTGTTGAAAACCAGGCAGTGACATACTGCAACATAATGCTTAATCCAAGACGAGACAGGAAGATAGTTCCGTTATGAATTCCTGTTTAGTAAGAAAGAGCTGATGAAAAATCAGAGGCAAGATGGTTTTATTGGTAAAAAGAGCACATTTCAACAACAAGATGGTTTTATTGGTAAAAAAAGAGGACATTTCAACAACAAGATGGTTTTATTGGTAAAAAAAGAGCACATTTCAACAACAAGATGGTTTTATTGGTAAAAAAAGAGGACATTTCAACAACAAGATGGTTTTATTGGTAAAAAAGAGCACATTTCAACAACAAGATGGTTTTATTGGTAAAAAAAGAGGACATTTCAACAACAAGATGGTTTTATTGGTAAAAAGAGCACATTTCAACAACAAGATGGTTTTATTGGTAAAAAAAGAGGACATTTCAACAACAAGATGGTTTTATTGGTAAAAAAAGAGCACATTTCAACAACAAGATGGTTTTATTGGTAAAAAAAGAGGACATTTCAACAACAAGATGGTTTTATTGGTAAAAAGAGCACATTTCAACAACAAGATGGTTTTATTGGTAGAGCACATTTCAACAACAAGATGGTTTTATTGGTAAAAAGAGCACATTTCAACAACAAGATGGTTTATTTGGTAAAAAAGAGGACATTTCAACAACAAGATGGTTTTATTGGTAAAAAGAGCACATTTCAACAAGATGGTTTTATTGGTAAAAAGAGCACATTTCAACAACAAGATGGTTTTATTGGTAAAAAGAGCACATTTCAACAACAAGATGGTTTTATTGGTAAAAAAGAGCACATTTCAACAACAAGATGGTTTTATTGGTAAAAAAGAGAACATTTCAATGGTTTTATTGGTAAAAAGAGCACATTTCTTTAATGGTAGGAAAATTCTTATCCGTGTTGGCCTTCACCCAGCTCCTTATTTGTACAAATTTAAAAAAATGTGTTCCGGGTAACTGATACCAGTCTTTTATGAAAGTAAAGTCCGCAAATATCTCTTTATTGCAAAGATCACCTAGTTCTGTGAGTCCTTTTTCTTTCCAGTTTGTAATAATACCATATCTTATATGTTCTGGTACTAGAGGGTTATTCCATAGTGGTGTGTGTTTATATAAGATAGGGCGGAGTCCTAGCAACTTGTGACTTTCTTGCCAACACTCAAATGTGTGGCAGATGATTTGATTTTTTGCAAGTTTTTTAATGATCCTATGAATGGAATTGAGCTCAATGTAGTTGTTTTGACCATTTGTTGTTCTATATTTAAGAGCACATTTCAACAACAAGATGGTTTTATTGGTAAAAAAAAGAGCACATTTCAACAACAAGATGGTTTTATTGGTAAAAAGAGCACATTTCAACAAGGCAGTTCAATGTGCTTTACACAGAGCACCATGCAAAGGAAACACAATTATACAATGACATTAAACAAGGCTGCATGAAACAAACTAAGTCAAAAATAACGGATACATTACAGTGCAGAAGAGAGAAAAATAACTCGGTCAAAGGCAGCAGCAAACGGAAAGCTTAGTTGTGTTTTAAAAGCAATAAGAGTGGCCTGTAGTTTGTTCCAGTTTATTTGTGCTTTTAGGGACAGAAAGTGGACTTTTCCCAGATGACCTGAGCTCATTTCAATTCATGTACTTCATAACGTAGCTGTTTAGTCCCAACTCCCCCCGTGGGGTCTGTCTACAAATTGCCTTTTATGATTTTGAAAGTACAGAAAAACAGTTGGAGGCAGGTGCTCTTTAGTCTTTATTGGTGTCACGCAAAAGTGGGTGAAAATCACTTTCACCTAGAAAATCCATTCATTTTTTTTCTCTGTCCATGTGTCCCTCCTCTCCTCTCCCCTGATCTCCTATCCTCTCAACCCCTCTCCTCTCCTCCAGTTCACCATCAACGTCTCCACGGACATGCGTCACCAGCGCGTGCGTCTGCTCTTCCAGGACTCTCCGCTGCCCCCCCGGGGGGCCAGGAGGAGGTGGGGCGAGCAGGGGGGCACCCAGGTGGTCCTGGACCCCGTGAACAGTGTGAAGCTCATGGACTGGTGGCATCCCCAGTACCCCTCATCCCCTTACGCATAGAACCATGACCCCCCCCCCTCTCCCTGTCATCCAACGACCCTCCTTCAATACAGACTCCACCCGTCCCTCTCTTTCGCATTATGTCGTTGCTGTTGGGCAGAAACCTTTTATCTCCATATTCTAACGTTTTGTGGTAAATTTAACGATCTACAAGCTCGAGTTTGTAGATCTGCTATTTTTGAAAAATCCTGAAAATGTGGAGCAAATCTTTAAATATATATTCTTTAACTACTGGATCTCACCGCAGCGTCCCACAAAAAGCATCAAAATTAACAGATCTACAAGCTGGAAACGCAGTGCGAAGTCTCGCGTTTCGAGCTTGTAGATCTGCTACAACATATGAGGTTTCCACCCGACAGACGGCATTAGGAGTTCAGGACTTCACAGAAGACTGCACCAGAGAAACTCATGGATTTTTGCGGATTTTTGCAAAAAAACTTTAAACCATTATTATCACATCTCTCGATTTGTTTTCTGCTCTCTGGTTTGAATTCTCAAATAACGATCCTTGGATATTATTTTGAAGGACGGAATTAGTCGCACCGACTAGGTTTGTTTTAATTTAGTTTTCAAAACCACGTGTTGCTTTCTGTTTTATTTATTGTTTAATTTCTTTGATTTTCTTTTCTTTGATTTCTTCATGAAATTACTGGAAACATCCAGTAATTGTCTTTTTGGATATTTATTTTTTTATGTTTTGAAATCATTATATTATAAACATAATAAATGTATGAAACAAAAAATAAAAGGACCCATACAAATGTGTCCATGACCCACAAATGGGTCCCGACCCACTGTTTGCGAACCAATGCTTTAATCTATTTGGACCTGAGGTCTGTCACCTTATAACTTTATTTTATTATTTTACTGAATAATAGCAGATATACAAGCTCGAGCTTGTAGATCTGCTATTTTTGAAAAATCCTGAAAATGTAGAGCAAATCTTTAAATATTATTTCACAGCAAACTTTTTTAACTGAAATATTTGCTTCTGGGGGGTCCCTCCCTGGAGCAACATATTTTGAGATGGAGGTCGGCGGCCAATTACATAATCATTCTGGGGGACCTTGACATGAAATAGTTTGAGAACCACTGATATAGAAACAATGTTTTTCAAAAACTGTCATGATTCAGAATCAGGTCTTAATGTGTTAATAGATTGTGTCAGAGCAGTAGAATGAGAATGTGTTAGTCTGTTTTTATCTCAGGTCAAAATGGGTTAATTGTTCACATAATCCATGCAAATGGTGCCATAAATGGTTTGATACTAATGTACTAGCGGATTCGACTGTTATCATACGATCTTATGTGCCCAGTATGTCCGTTTATCATGCATCTTATGGGCCCAGTATGGCCATACTGGCATACTCACCATAGTAGCAAGGTTTCCCCCTGGTGGACGTGTCATTTCCAACTATTGTCGGTGCATGGAAACTAGGAGCTACTAATATATACTATTCTCTGCCTATCGGAACGTAACTCGGACGGCGCTGAGTCGGGTCTGGTGGCCTTCGCAACGCTCGGCACGGCGACTCACTCGGCTAGCGCCTCCGTCAGGACATCAGTGATTATCAAGCGAAATAATCACGGAGAACTACCGACTGAGCCGTTGGGTCGGCAGAGCATGCCCATACTAGCTCGAAAAATTCATACTGATCCTAACTGATAACTGCGGTCTTGTCCATTGATACCAGTCGAAACAGGTGAATGTACACACCGACTATATAGGCCATGCAGGTCATACAGTTAACATCCCAGGCTAACTTCGAAAGCCTATCAATAGAAGGCCTGGCCATACGTTGACTAATCACACACATACTACACAGGTCTACCCCATGACTCTACACACAACGCATGGCCTACATGTTTACTAATATGTATATGTGTATATATATATGTATGGGCATAGGCACGTATATATGTATGGGCATAGGCACGTATATATATATATGTATGGGCATAGGCACGTATATATATGTATATGGTATAGGCACCTGCATATTTGTGTATATATATATATATGTATGGGCATTGGCAGCTGTATATATGTGTATATATATATATATATATATATGTATGGGCATAGGCACCTGTATATGTGTGTGTGTGTATATATATGTATGGGCATAGGCACGTGTGTGTGTGTGTATATATATATATATACAGGCATAGGCACCTGTGTGATAGGCACCTGTGTATATATGTGTATGGGCATAGGCATATATATGTATGGGCATAGGCACCTGTGTATATATGTATGGGCATAGGCACCTGTGTATAGGCTGCCATGTCTTCTCTGTACTTGGCATTCAGAGGATCTACTGCTGTTGGTCACAATTTGTTAATCTTTGGTTGTCCTTAAATAAACACTAAATTTGAAATGAGGACGACGCCTTGGACTCTCTTCTGAATTAATTGCTTGGTCTACTCCTATATTATTCACACCCGCGAGACTGCAAATTTGCAATTTGTAGTTTGTTAGTTTGTTGTGAATTATTTCTTACTTAAAATAATGGTCTATCAGCATTACTTTGGACATATCCTCTCCCAATGTAAATCCCCCCCCCCCCCCCCCTTGTAACTTTTGTAAAGTAAACTTCATTCAGGCATTCATACATTCGTTCATCAGGATTCACACCCAGTCATCACCACGTCACATATGTAGATTTCATGTATGTATGTATTTTCCTCTTAATTTTGGTGCTTTAGTCAAATTTGCTGCCTTACGTCGTATCCATGCAATGTTTCTAGAGCTCCGATAATCAGTCAGTATCAGTCGAGCAGAACTCCCATTACATTCAGTTTAAGTCATTCAATTAGAGTGCATGTTGCACTAAACTGTGTTGTTGAAGAAGTAGATGTTCTTTACTAGTAGAATTAGAAGCACGATATGTTCTGGCACCTCTGAGGTTGTGAATAAAAACACAGTACCCAAGGAGAATGTTCTGTATTGATTGAAATATGTATTAACAGTTTGCAGAATTACAGTACATTTCAAGCCCAAACTCAATACAAAGACTGTTAACAGAGTGGACGACCCAATTAAGCATTACACTTGTTTACAAGAGGGTCCACCTTGTTCAATTCATCAACACATTTAGAGACGTACAAATAGACACTTCTATATAGCCAAAGAACAGAACAGGAATTCATCATAAAGGAGGTAAAAAAGGGGAAAGAAACATACAGTGAGGGGGAAAAGGGGTGGGGGGGATTCAGATTTTACGTGGGCCAGTTTCGAATTGCAGCCGTTCGTAGGTGCCCTTTGAGAGCAGTTTTGAAGGAGTCAAGGGATTTGCATGTCTTAATGTTGGTAGGGCGTATGTAGTCTAAACATGACTAATTAACCCATGAATCGAATCCATAAGTAATCGCTCAAGCAAATATGATTTGTTCATCATTACACATGCACACCATTAACTTATAGTCTAGTCCAAGTCAAGTCCTGTAAAAAAAAAATCGGCCTGGCAGAGATCCCCCACCCCCTCCAATAAATAAAACAATAAAATGAAATCCCATGAACAAGCACGGTACAAAGACTGAGACACAGGCAATATGGACAAGACGACGAATGGGGACATCTGGTGGCCAAGCAGGGAAGCACAGCACTCCTGGTCCATCAACAGCATCACTTACTTCCTAACAGGAGAAGAACAACAACGCTGCTGTGAATAACAATATCTGTGCAGAAACACAAATTCAGATTTTACGGGGGCCAGTTTCAAATTGCAGCCGTCCGTAGGTGCCCTTTGAGGGCAGTTTTGAAGGAGTCAAGGGATTTGCATGTCTTAATGACTGTTGGTAGGGCCTTCCACATTTTGGTGTCATAGGAGCGAAATTAATTTAGATCCCTTGTTTGTGCCGAATCTGGGTTGCACGTGGTTTGTTGAACTCCCTCTGGTGTTGTGGGTGTGGACTTTGTTGACATTAAGGAAGTATTTAGACAGGTACATCGGTATTTAGACAGGTACATGGATATCTTAGTGAAGTATTTAGACGGGTACATGGGTATCTTAGTGAAGTATTTAGACAGGTACATGGGTATCTTAGTGAAGTATTTAGACAGGTACATGGGTATCTTAGTGACGTATTTAGACAGGTACATGGGTATCTTGGTGAAGTATTTAGACGGGTACATGGGTATCTTAGTGAAGTATTTAGACAGGTACATGAGTATCTTGGTGAAGTATTTAGACGGGTACATGGGTATCTTAGTGAAGTATTTAGACAGGTACATGGGTATCTTAGTGAAGTATTTAGACAGGTACATGGATATCTTAGTGAAGTATTTAGACAGGTACATGGGTATCTTAGTGAAGTATTTAGACAGGTACATGGGTATCTTGGTGAAGTATTTAGACGGGTACATGGGTATCTTAGTGAAGTATTTAGACAGGTACATGGGTATCTTAGTGAAGTATTTAGACAGGTACATGGATATCTTAGTGAAGTATTTAGACAGGTACATGGGTATCTTAGTGAAGTATTTAGACAGGTACATGGGTATCTTGGTGAAGTATTTAGACAGGTACATGGGTATCTTAGTGAAGTATTTAGACAGGTACATGGGTATCTTAGTGAAGTATTTAGACAGGTACATGGATATCTTAGTGAAGTATTTAGACAGGTACATGGGTATCTTGGTGGTGTAGCGAATCTTGTGGACCAGACCCATTGCAAGATGCTGTACTCTGTCGTCAACCCTAAGGCTGAGCTCACACCTTTCATGCAATTCTCTGCTCGTTGGATGCTCGTTGGATGCTCGTTGGGTAGTGTCATGGCCGCCCAATGTATTACCAATGGGAGTCACGTGCTTTGACCCAACATTGTGTTGTATGAGGGGGAGGGGGGGCAGTCAACACACAGCCGAAAGCCATACAACCATATATCTATGCATACAACAGCTTGTAGGCGCAACATCCACCCAACGTCCACCCAACACAGAGGGTGGGGTTAACCACCAACCAATAGGAGAGAAGGGCTGTTTTGTATCCCAATGGGCGGAGTTTAGTTGTAGTCTCCTGAGCCCCGCAGAAAAGTCCGACTGGAGAGTGACAGAGCTTTTGAGAAATGATGATGTCACCGCTTATTAGCGCATATCATTTTTACTATAATTAGGTGAGAAATGCAGCTTGTGCCTGCATGGAAACTACACAGATATCTATCCAAGTGTTCATGTTTATATATCACTGTTAACAACTTTAAAACGTATTATGTTGCATCAACTGCAGTGAGCAAAGGCTCTGCTCTGCTGCATCCAATAATAAATATATCAGCCTACTAGTCCAGTGCGGACTATTTCATTTGCATTGGTGCCGAGTGCTAAGCACAACCGATTGTTTTAATTCAAAGTGGTATATATTCTGTGAAATGTTTATCGTCATTCCGTGTATCTACAAGCTCCAAGTGTTGCGTCCACATGCAGCGTTCCAAGCAGAGGTCCTCAAGTATATGTAAAACACTGCCAGTCCTCAGCGCAATGGCCCGTTGCGCAAAAAAGTTGAGATTTTACTTGTGTGATATTCAGATAATCTTCAACCGATTGTTATAATTCGAAGTGGTATATATTCTGTGAAGTTTATATTTTCATTGGGTGTACAAGTCATGTTTTTAATATGCCTTTATCAAATGATATAGAGAGATGGGTAGTGCCCAAGTCCTGTTAGCCATGCAGCCTATATGATCTGTGGTGCAGGCCTATACACTCTAATTTGTATTGGAGTGCGAAGCTTGAACAATAGGTTCATTGCGGACCGCTACGGATAAACTGTGGATATTAACCTACCAATAAGGACCCAGGCCAAATGCCATTGCGCAGTAGCCTACACCAACAAGTCTATGCGTGGTGTGTGCATAGCCGCATGTGAAACTATATCGTGCTGTATTTTGCTCTCCATTTCATGGTCATGGTCATGCGAGGAGAGAGAGAGAGAGAGGGTGCAGAGAGAGAGAGAGAGGTGTGAATGGAATCGCATCGTGCGTATATGGCACATCTCTCTCATGTTTAGGTAATTAAGGGCGCACCATTGAATGCATGTCACTGTGCCTACATGCTGACAATGTGCGCGCGTGAACTTGTATTAGCCAGCCTACACATTATAACGTGACATTTATTATACAGCTCGAAAATATAGCCACTCTACAAGCTCACAACTTGTTACTTCTATAGGTCTGACTCTGCTATTAATTTATGTGCAGGACTTGCCAAGTCGCCAGAGCAATGGTAAAGTGTCTATCATTTTTAAATTGAGAAAAGTCGAGAGTCGGGATTTTGCACATAGTGTGACATGCTGACAGACAATGAAAGAAACATGTTCCACTTCCACTCACAATTTAGGTGGCTTTTAAAATGCGGTACTTATTCCTTCATTAAAAAATATGATTGGCACCTCATAAGTGTAAATATAAAAGCAAGTATAATATAGCCTACAATATTGAAACCTGCTACTGCAGTGATTTTATCCTGTGTTCAATGCGTTTCTGCGTTTGGGTGTGGACGTGATGATGATGATGAAATGACGCACGGCTGTCTCCAGTCATTTCAACAATCAGTACCAGATTTAAAGGCACTGACTCTGTGTGTTGGCTTGTTCAGAAGAGGATGACGTCTTTCGAAGAAAGTTTGATTCATTTAGCAAGCCAGTGCCCCATTCTGTATGTAAAAAGCCATCCGTTTTATTATGACAGTGTACAACTCCACATATCGCCGTATTGGTCACCAAAAACTACACGCAGATAAACGTGGGTCTGTTGTTTTCCGCATTCCGCTCTAGCGCACCGCCCACTTCCCGCAAAACCTTGTGGGAAATGGATGCATCTAGGGAGGGACGGCCATGACACTACCCAACGAGCATCCAACGAGCATCCAACGAGCAGAGAATTGCATGAAAGGTGTGAGCTCAGCCTAAGCCATTCCAGCCTGTCAAAGTGGGCAGGGGTGAGGTGGGTCCGGGGAGTGAGGCCAAGTAGTAGCCTGACCAGTTTGTTTTGGGAAGTCTGGAGCCTTGTTTTAAGGGCTGATCGTACATTAATAAATATGTACAGGTTCACAAATAAAAAGTAGCCTAGGGCTACATCAATCTGTAGATTAACATTGGAATGAAAGTGTGGGGCTCTTGGGAATCAAGAGGATGAATTATAATGATTCAAATAACACAGCCCGAAAAGCTCCATTCTCTTGTAACTCTAAAAAACAATTTAACCCATTTAGGCCTGACGTTGAAATTTATAAAATGTCTTCTAAATTCTGACAGTTTTCTGAAATACCTATATGTTTCTGTATCAGTGGTGCTCAATATTTAATGTCAACGACCCCAACAATTATATGTAATTGGCCATCGACCCCCATCTGAAAATAATATGTTGTTCCAGGGTCCCCCCAGTAGCAAAGATTTGAGTTAAAATGTTCACTCTGTAATAATATATATTCAAAGATTCGAGGCACATTCTCACGATTTTTCAAAAAGGACCTACAAGTTCGTAGCTTGTAGGTCTGCTATTTTTCAACAGCTAGCTTAAGTATAACATAAATGCTTTAAAACACCACAAGGCGTTCCCGCCGCAACATGGCTTAATTAAATGCAAATGACTTACAGTTCTTCAAGGAGAGAATTCTCGTGTTCCTTGAGAGCTTTGTGGAAAGTGTCTCTGGCTGTGCTGGAGGTCAGGAGAGCATAGAGTGCCGTCATCTTGTCCTGATTGGTGGGCTTGGACTCCACGTTGCTGTAGCCCTCATTGTCTATGATGTCCTCGTCATAGAGTACATCTAGGATGGGACCCACGTTCTCCACCTTGTCAACCAGGAAACACCGATGTTGGTCCACAAAGTGTGTCTCTGCAGTTAAGAGGATTGAACATTGAGTTGTTGGTGAAACTATGTGAGTGAAACATGTTTAAACATTCATTTAACATTGTTTGAAAATGGAAAGCGCCATATAGGAGCTAACAATTATTATTAAAAGAATTGCAGTAAAGTGATAGTTTGTGCTGGTAGTATATATATATATATATATATATATATATATATATATGCGCGTCATAGATATCGTTATAGATCGTTATAGATCGTTGCTGTCGGGAAGAAACCCAGAAATCTCTTATCTCTTATCTCCATATTTAAACGTGTTTGTGTTTGTTCATGAATTAACGCTACTTGACCTCACTACAGCGGCACGCTAAAACATCCAAAGTAACAGATCTACAAGCTAGAAACTCACCTGGTGAGGAAGCAGCTGCTCCTGTAGATTGTGCTGCAAGAAATAAAAGTGTTCAAATTATGAAGAGAAACTAACCAGAGAGTCTCTACATCGAGGCCCATCTCACCACGGTGAAATAGCACGGACTGGCAAGTCCCTACATAAACCACCACAATCCCTACATATTACACTACTACTGTTTTGACCACGACGAATTGCTATTGCTATTTCACCGCGTGTGGGGAGTGAGATCGGGTTTGACATATTTACGATTCGGTTGCAACTCGACCGGGGCTGAGTCGGCTCTACCGAACTTCACAAGGTTCGACGCTACAACTGGCGCGCTTCAGCGTGCTCGGTGGTGTCCCCAAGCCCCCAGTAAGGCTAATCCAACGTTGACGCTGCCACTACCTACTGGCGAAAAGTGGAACTGCAGCACGTTCCATGGAAGTGGACGTGACGTTCAGTGACGTCATGTGCGTAGCGGTGCGTCATCCCGGGCTTAACTTCCGCTCACTGGAGCCGTTGAGTTATAACGGTACTTCCGGCAGTCTTCTGGAGCCGTTGAGTTATAACGGTACTTCCGGCAGTCTTCTGGAGCCGTTGAGTTATAACGGTACTTCCGGCAGTCTTCTGGAGCCGTTGAGTTATAACGGTACTTCCGGCAGTCTTCTGGAGCCGTTGAGTTATAACGGTACTTCCGGCAGTCTTCTGGAGACGTTGAGTTATAACGGTACTTCCGGCAGTCTTCTGGAGACGTTGAGTTATAACGGTACTTCCGGCAGTCTTCTGGAGACGTTGAGTTATAACGGTACTTCCGGCAGTCTTCTGGAGACGTTGAGTTATAACGGTACTTCCGGCAGTCTTCTGGAGACGTTGAGTTATAACGGTACTTCCGGCAGTCTTCCGGGTGCTTCAAAACGCCACTGAGCAACTTCCATTGAAATGAATGGCTCGGGGGGTGGGGCTGTATCCTTCTATACCTCTATGGGTGCCCGGCTGACGGAGGGGCCCCTATGTGGAGGGGCCCCTATGTGGAGTTAGGGGCCCCTATGTGGAGCATAGAGACGGCTGGCGGAGGGGCCCCTATGTGGAGCATAGAGACGGCTGGCGGAGGGGCCCCTATGTGGAGCATAGAGACGGCTGACAGAGGGGCCCCTATGTGGAGAGGCCCCTATGTGGAGCATAGAGACGGCTGACAGAGGGGCCCCTATGTGGAGAGGCCCCTATGTGGAGCATAGAGACGGCTGACGGAGGGGCCCCTATGTGGAGCATAGAGACGGCTGACAGAGGGGCCCCTATGTGGAGAGGCCCCTATGTGGAGCATAGAGACGGCTGACAGAGGGGCCCCTATGTGGAGCATAGAGACGGCTGACGGAGGGGCCCCTATGTGGAGGGGCCCCTATGTGGAGCATAGAGACGGCTGACGGAGGGGCCCCTATGTGGAGCATTTCAGTTTCAGTGTAATATGTACGGATTTGGGGTTTTTCTAGGTGTGTATTTGAATTGCCAATCACCGTATTTGGGTGAGACGGCTATCCCAAGGTTGAATGAAAGTCCATAACTTTACCTCCCAGGGTAATGTCTTGCTGCCAGAACGGTCCAGAGTTGGGGCTCGATAATTCCATTGAGAAGTGTTCTGCATTGACATCCATAGTCACCAGGAACGTTGGATGGTAATTTGGTCCATAGGCATCAAAATAAGGTGCAGCCTGAAAACAGAGACTTGGGTTGTGTTACAGCAGCCTAGTAGTGATACAGTAGTGATTATAGTTGTATACTAATGGTAGTAGTGATACAGTAGTGATACAGTAGTGATTATAGTTGTATACTAATGGTAGTAGTGATACAGTAGTGATTATAGTTGTATACTAATTGTAGTAGTGGTAGTAGTGATACAGTAGTGATTATAGTTGTATACTAATTGCAGTAGTGGTAGTAGTGATACAGTAGTGATTATAGTTGTATACTAATGGTAGTAGTGCTACATATTGATTATGATGCATGTATGTATGTGTATATATATATATTTCTTGCATTATTTTACTACTAGGTTTGTTTAACCTGATTGTTTTATATTTTGTCACTGTTCAGCACTTTGTAACCTTGTTTCGAAAGGTGCTTTATAAATAAAATGTACTTACTTACTTACAGTAGTGATTATAGTTGTATACTAATGGTAGTATTGGTAGTAGTGATTATAGTTGTATCAGTAATGGTAGTAGTGATACAGTAGTGATTATAGTTGTATACTAATGGTAGTAGTGATACAGTAGTGATTATAGTTGTATACTAATGGTAGTAGTGATACAGTAGTGATTATAGTTGTATCAGTAATGGTAGTAGTGATACAGTAGTGATTATAGTTGTACACTAATGGTAGTAGTGATACAGTAGTGATTATAGTTGTATCAGTAATACTAATGGTAGTAGTGATACAGTAGTGATTATAGTTGTATCAGTAATACTAATGGTAGTAGTGATACAGTAGTGATTATAGTTGTATCAGTAATACTAGTGGTAGTAGTGATACAGTAGTGATTATAGTTGTATACTAATGGTAGTAGTGATACAGTAGTGATTATAGTATACTAATGGTAGTATTGGTAGTAGTGCTTGCTAGGTAGTGATTGTAGCAGCAGTAATAATATTAGCATTGGTAGTGGAGTTGTAGTGGTTATACTAGTAATAATGTTAGTTGGTAGTAGTGTAGCGCCGGCCGGGAGGCGAACCCGGAACCTCGTATCAGTACGCCGCGTACGTTACCATTCGGCTAAAGAGCCATGGCCCGATAGGCAAGTAGTAACGCAGCCACCTATAGCCTACAGTCGTCCCCCCCAACCTGGAAGCGCGTCCATGCGCGCCAGCCGGAGCTAGGCTCGACTGACTGGGGGGGACCTCCACCCCAGCCAGGAACTAGGCTCGGCTGACTGGGGGGGGACCTCCACCCCAGCCAGGAGCTAGGCTCGACTGACTGGGGGACCTCCACCCCAGGCAGGGTACGTGCTGTCGACCACGCTCAACGGTGCTAGTCTGTGTCGCCAGGGATACAGAACCCATACACACCGCTGCCACCAATGTAGCGCCGGCTGGGAGGCGAACCCGGAACCTCGTATCAGTAAGCCACGTACGTTACCATTCGGCTAAAGAGCCATGGCCCGAGAGGCAAGTAGTAACGCAGCCACCTATAGCCTACAGTAGTAGTAGTAGCAGTAGTAGTGGCGGAGGAGTGAAAATAACAGTTTCTTTAACTCACACTGCTTTACCATACATTAAACAGATATTGTAGGTTTAAAACATACCTCAGGTTGTACTTTCTGTGAAGGACACTGCAGCACTGACAGACTGTAGCGTTGGTCTGGGATGAGAACACAGTTGGAGGAGGTGACCTCGATGCGTTGCTTGTCTTCTTGAGCTTCCATCACCTAAAATGACACCAACACGGTTTGATCAGATGGTTCATTCATAGTGGCCGGTATGTAGGCAGGCAGAGCTGACATTTCTCAGGAGCCAAATGAAATGACCCCCCTAGGCCAGTGGTTCCCAAAGTGGGGTCTGGGGACCCCCAGGGGTCCTTGAGGGAGTTCCAGGGGGCCCCCAGCTACAGTATATGATAGTTAGGAACCAAATGAACCCTCATGGCTCTGTAACTCTGAGTGTACAAATGGAACCAAATGGACCCCAACAGGTCCATTTGTGCACTCGGAGTTAAATTAACATTGGTTTTACAATACAAATTGGGGGTCCCAGAGATAGAAATGTCATTAAATGGGGGGTCCGTAGACTAATGCATGTGGAACTGGGGGGTCCTTGAAATTAAACGGGTTGAGAATCACTGCTAGAGCCATACACATCTTCTCTCATGGGGGTCCCTGGCATATCTTTTCAAATGGGGGTCCACGGGCTAATAAGTGTTCACTCGGGGGTCCTTGACATGAAAAGGTGTGGGAACCGCTGCCCTCTAGGGGCCACATGGCCCCTCCTTGGTTGTCGCGTTCAACACCCCTGTATACCTCAAGATGCTCTTCTATAGAAGGACATGCTAAACTAAGTGAGGGTACAGTAATGCTGGCTGGTTAAGTTTAGTAGTGTCCATACTATGCAGGCTTGTTACACTTATATGGACATCAATGGTATTGCTGAATCAGCCAGAAAGAGAACGGTGTAGCAGAAATAGACCTTAATTAGAACAGTTGTTGAAATGACAGCAACAGAAGCTCAGAAAAGACCCTTTTGTGAAGGTAATACACTCTGTTCTGAAGCATTTATGTTCTATTCAATAGATTTGCATTCTAAAATATCTATTTCATTCCGTAATGATCCAAGGAAAATCATTTAACAGATATATTTTACCTCTCCGTAAGGCACATTACATAACAAATATATTTACCTCTCCGTAAGGCACATTACTTCAACAGATATATTGTACCTCTCCGTAAGGCACATTACTTCAACAGATATATTTTACCTCTCCGTAAGGCACATTACTTCAACAGATATATTTTACCTCTCCATAAGGCACATTACTTCAACAGATATATTTTACCTCTCCGTAAGACACATACATTACTTAACAGATATATTTTACCTCTCCGTAAGGCACATTACTTCAACAGATATATTTTACCTCTCCGTAAGACACATTACTGGGCACCAGTAACACACTCAGCGTCTTCCGTATCGGTGACTCTCGACAGAACACCAACACCTGAGCACGTTTTGGTTTGTTTTGAAAGTAGCTCGTTCTTTCCAGGATCCCAAAGAGAGACAGATGGTTCACATTTACAACCACATGAGTCTGGGTCACTCTCTGTGGTTGTAAGAGTTCCAGACCCTCATCTGTGATGTGGGCCACGGACATCACCCCATCACCTGTGGGGAAAAGAAAATAACGTTATAGATTCCATTCCATGTAAACAACATCTTAAAAGAAACACAATAGATTGTACAGTATCTTAACACAATGTCTAAACCACTTCACCCTTCGCTAAGCCCCACCCACTCCACTCTGTGCTTCTCACTCATTGACTTAATTGTTATATGATGGATTTCTCCAAATTAACAATATATCATTTTAGTAGCAATTAAGAGCTTCAAAATGTCTTCTAAATCTAGTCGACAAGGCCTGCAGTAGGCTATGAACTGGAACATTTAAATCTATAGTCAACAAGGCCTGCAGTAGGCTATGGACTGGAACATTTAAATCTATAGTCAACAAGGCCTGCAGTAGGCTATGGACTGGAACATTTAAATCTATAGTCAACAAGGCCTGCAGTAGGCTATGAACTGGAACATTTAAATCTATAGTCAACCAGGCCTGCAGTAGGCTATGGACTGGAACATTTAAATCTAGTCAACCAGGCCTGCAGTAGGCTATGGACTGGAACATTTAAATCTATAGTCAACCAGGCCTGCAGTAGGCTATGGACTGGAACATTTAAACCTATAGTCAACAAGGCCTGCAGTAGGCTATGAACTGGAACATTTAAATCTATAGTCAACCAGGCCTGCAGTAGGCTATGGACTGGAACATTTAAATCTAGTCAACCAGGCCTGCAGTAGGCTATGGACTGGAACATTTAAATCTATAGTCAACCAGGCCTGCAGTAGGCTATGGACTGGAACATTTAAAGCTATAGTCAACCAGGTCTGCAGTAGGCTATGAACTGGAACATTTAAATCTATATATAGATAGACACCAGGTGGATGTTAGCTTTGTTCGTGCCATGCCCGTCCGCGCAACTTCTCGTCTTTGCATTGACTTTGTATGTAATCACGCCGCTCTAACCATCCAAGTCTCAACAGTGACTCACCAGGTGTGACGTCACAGTGTGGCAGGTGTAGCTGACTCACCAGGTGTGATGTCACAGTGTGGCAGGTGTAGCTGGCAGACAGACTTCTGAGGACACTGGATGTCAAACAGAGGACCTCCAGGAGTCCTTCCTGTTGGCTCGAACCATCTCTCCTTCCACTGAACAGTCCTGTAGAGGACCTCTCCTTCGCCTGTCGTTACAAACACCAACGCTGTCTCGCTGCACTGGAACAGCCCGGACCTGTCGAACTTGAACCTGTGGTGAAAAAAAGTACTCAAATGTTTTACTTAAGTAAAAGTATCAATACTGCAATGTAGACGTACTCCGTTACAAGTAAAAGTCCCGTATTCAAAATGTACTCGAGTGAAAGTACAAAAGTATTGGCAAATATACTTAGTAGTAAAAGTACTCGTATTGCAGAATGTCCCCTTTCACAAGTTCAAAATGTGTACAAAATCTTGTGAAAATAGCCGATCTACAAGCTCACAATGCGTCGCATCGCGATGCATTGTGAGCTTGTAGATCTGCTATTTTCAAATGGCCAAAATGTATATAGGGCTGGAGTGGTTAATGGATGTTTTCTAATCAAAATTACAATCTCCAAAGTAACTAAAGTTTTCAAATAAATGTAGTGGAGTAAAAGTACAATATTTGTATCCAAAATGTAGTGAAGTAGAAGTGAAAGTATTGGAAATACTCAAGTGCAGTACAAATTCCTCAAAATTGTACTTAAGTACAGTACTTAAATACATGTATTTAGTTACTTTCCACCACTGCCTGTGACTCAGAACAAACATGTGTATTGATCTCATCCATTGACTTCATGAGGTGTCACGTTGCCGCATCAGTTCATTTATAATCCCAGTGGATGGTTGAATAGAAACATGATGTTGACTCATCTTCAAATTGAACAAGTATATTTAAATGTTCTATGTATTTTTGAGTTGATGTTTCTGTTGCATTATTGTTATTTCGTTCTTTTGTTTTGAGTGTCGAATGTTTAATGTTCCACAATGGAAACACTGAATGTTATATAGAGTCTGGAACTACACCTCCTGAATGCTATATAGAGTCTGGAACTACACCTCCTGAATGCTATAGAGTCTGGAACTACACCTCCTGAATGTTGCTCCGTGTTCCTCGTTTCTGGCGGGCTCTGTGTTAAGATAACTGACCTGTATCCGTTGACTGCAGTGTTGTTTTCGTCGACTAAAACTAAGAAGAAAAATGTTCGTCGACTACCTTTTTCCACTGACGAAAACGAAATGGAAACTAAATGAAAACATAGCTGATCGACAAGCCCACAACGTGTCGCAGCGCGACGCGTTGTGAGCTTGTAGATCGGCTATTTTCAGCAAGTGTAAAAACTGTCATTACGACGGCATGAAGGCCCGCTAAAATACATTTTAGTCGACTAATATCTTATGAAATTTAGTCGACTAAAACTAGACTAACCCTAAGACATTCCAGGTGACTAAAACTAAATGAAAACTATTCAAGTGATTAAAACTAAAATAGAAATTGGTCGACTAGGATAACTCACCTGTACTGATTGGTCGACTAGGATAACTCACCTGTAGTGATTGGTTGACTAGGATAACTCACCTGTACTGATTGGTTGACTGCTCTGTGTGCACACTGGGTTCAAAATGGCTCTGAAAGACCACAAAGCAGACAGGAAACGATCAGTGTCTTTATTGTGCAGAGTAGAGGGTTCTGTACTCACTATGTCCATGTTGGAATGATGGAGTCTAGAGGGTTCTGTACTCACTATGTCCATGTTGGAATGATGGAGTCTAGAGGGTTCTGTACTCACTATGTCCATGTTGGAATGATGGAGTCTAGAGGGTTCTGTACTCACTATGTCCATGTTGGAATGATGGAGTCTAGAGGGTTCTGTACTCACTATGTCCATGTTGGAATGATGGAGTCTAGAGGGTTCTGTACTCACTATGTCCATGTTGGAATGATGGAGTCTAGAGGGTTCTGTACTCACTATGTCCATGTTAGAATGATGGAGTCTAGAGGGTTCTGTACTCACTATGTCCATGTTGGAATGATGGAGTCTAGAGGGTTCTGTACTCACTATGTCCATGTTGGAATGATGGAGTCTAGAGGGTTCTGTACTCACTATGTCCATGTTGGAATGATGGAGTCTAGAGGGTTCTGTACTCACTATGTCCATGTTGGAATGATGGAGTCTAGAGGTTTCTGTACTCACTATGTCCATGTTGGAATGATGGAGTCTAGAGGTTTCTGTACTCACTATGTCCATGTTGGAATGATGGAGTCTAGAGGGTTCTGTACTCACTATGTCCATGTTGGAATGATGGAGTCTAGAGGGTTCTGTACTCACTATGTCCATGTTGGAATGATGGAGTCTAGAGGTTTCTGTACTCACTATGTCCATGTTGGAATGATGGAGTCTAGAGGGTTCTGTACTCACTATGTCCATGTTGGAATGATGGAGCTCATCAAAGTGGAGTCTACACACACACACACACACACACACACACACACACACACACACACACACACACACACACACACACCTGTTTAGCTGTCAAGCTGTTTAGTCCTTCATGACAATGTTTGAGCAGAATCACAGGTTTAAACAACATTAGGAAACAAGCCTAAATAATCAACTACACTTTAGAATCACGCCCAAAAAAAACACAACCTGCAACTACTGTCAATATTTTCAAGCAACTTTACTGAAAAACAAGACCAAAGTCGCTTATAACAAGCGGACATGGCAACACATGGTATTTTATTTATTTTTTATTGATTGAAATATGTATTAACATTTTTGCAGAATTACAGTACATTTCAAGCACAAACTCAATACAAAAACTGTTAACTGTGAGTGGACAACCCAATTAAGCATTACACTTGTTTACAAGATGGTCCATCAAAACATTTAGAGACGTACAAATAGACACTTCTATATAGCCAAAGAACAGAACAGGAATTCATCATAAAGGAGGTGTGTGTGTTGGCTGCATAGAGCCCATTATGATTAATTGAACACGGTGGACCCTGTTGCAAAACAAGTGTCTAAAACGGGTAGTCCCAATACTTGATTCTGATTGGCTGGTTCCCGTCACGTGACCGGTGTAAATTTCACCGATAACCCACACCAGAGTAATGTAGTAAGAGAGTGGTGACACGCTTTGATCTCGCCGCAAAGCGGGTGCCTATGGGCGATAGTTCCAAACATTGCTCCTATGGCTGGAACTATTCCATTGAGATAGAATGAGCGCTTTCGCATTCCATTGTTACAATGAGAGTCAACGGGAGTGTCATTACTCTCTTTTATACTACTCTGACCCACACCTTCAATCACTTTATATCATTCGCAGCTGATTCCGCATCTCTGTAGCTGTACTGGGGAAGGGGAGCGCTTGATTGCCTTACAAACCCATGCCGTGCGGGCGTCTAAGCGCCGCCCGGCTCATATGACTGTGAATGTGTGGCTCCAGGTGGCCCCGTAAAGACATCAAGCGCTATTCTCCCGTCACATAGCCTACTTGCAGCAAAACAAGGAAGTGATGTGGCTGGCTCGCTCTGGTGGCGCAAAGCGTAGCTACTTTTGTGAATTTAATAGTTTTATTAGGTTAATATTGCTATTTGTTTGTAACGGTTTTAGAAAAGCAATAAGCCACTCGAGGCCCCAGCTTACCGGGTATTTTACAATGGATGGGAGGGTAGAAGACCCTCGGCGCTCGTGGCTTATTGCTTTATTAATATAGTGCTTCATGGTTTTGTCCACAATAAAGTAGCAGTTTTTGTACTGTCTTTATTGTGCTTTCGTCTGAAATGTATAACCATTATTCGACGGCATGTGAAAAAACAAATCGATTGATTATTTCTGCCATTGTATAAACACTGTAAAAACGGCACAGTTCCAAAGTGATTAAAAACACTTACCCGATATTAACCTGTAGGCTTTCATCCAGACGAGGCTAAATGGAGTCCAGAGTGGTCAAGTTGTCCACAATCTAAATGGAGTCCAGAGTTGTCTGTGTCCAACTAGTTGTCCACAATCCAAATGGTCAAGCGTGTTCAATTGAATGAAATGAAAGTGAATTCAAAGTGCTCTCTGATACCCGATACTATGCGGAACCCCACGCGCGCGCGCGCACGCACCTCCTTTTATGATGATTTCCTAAAGTCTCTAAATGTTCTATGATGAATTGAACACGGTGGACCCTATTGTAAACAAGTGTAATGATTTATGGTGCTATTTGTTCACAGTTAACAGGTTTGTCTGGGCCAGTGCATATAGGGAGGAGACGAGTTAGACTCAGAACGGGTTATTCTGGTTGACATTTTACTGCCTGCTGCTGCTACTTTACTTCCTGCTACTTTATTTATAGCTATAATATTATGTGTAATTTTTGTCTTATAGTTTTTGGTTTGTGTTTCAGTTTTCCCCATTTTGTCTTATTAATCTGTTACTTAATACTTGTTTGTTTATACTTGTCCTTTTTGAAAAAAAGCCCTGCAAACACAAATGATCAACATTTGTCAAAAATAGCAGATCTATTTTTGAATAGTCAAACAAAGTATAAAATGTTGTTAAAGTGATAAAATTGTTGTGATGCTATATTAACATTATTGAAAACACAATCAAGCAGCAGTCCACCTATAGAGAAACGAATGCGTTTCTTCCTCAGCGTTTCAAAGCAGTTATACATATAGCATCAACCCAGATTCGGCACAAACAACAAGGGACTACATTATTTTCGCTCCTATGCCACCAAAATGTGGAACGCCCTACCAACAGTCATGAAGACATGCGAATCCCTTGACTCCTTCAAAACCGCTCTCAAAGGGCACCATACGGACGGCTGCAATTTCAAAACTGGCACCCGTAAAATCGGAATCCCTCCCCACCACCACCCACCCCTTTTTCCCCTCACTGTATATGTCTCTTTTCCCTTTTTACCTCCTTTATGATGAATTCCTGTTCTGTTCTTTAGCTATATAGAAGTGTCTATTTGTACTTCTCTAAATGTTTTGATTAATTGAACACGGTGGACCCTCTTGTAAACAAGTGTAATGCTTTATGGTGTCGTCCACTCACAGTTAACAGTCTTTGTATTGAGTTTGTGCTTGAAATGTACTGTAATTCTGCAAACTGTTAATACATATTTCAATCAATACGCTTATAACTTCACTGCTTTGTTTATTTTCCAACCCATTTAGACCTGAGGACGATTCTACAAATGCCTTCTAAATCCTGACAGTTTTCTGAAAGACCTCATGTTTCTATGTCAGTGGTGCTCAACCTTTGTCATGTCACGGACCCCCAGAAGTATCTGTATTTGGCTGCGGGACCCCCATCTGAAAATACAGTATTTTGTTCCAGGCACCCCCCCCCCCCCCCCTTGGTGCCGTGCTATGAGCTTGTAGATCTGCTATTTTATGGCCAGGGACGTGTCCGTAGCATCGCAGCCTCTCCTCTCCACATCCACTATGGCCAGGGACATAGTGGATGTTTGTACTACATCACACAATTAAAACAATTCCAACAATTATTTAAAGTATTTGATCAATACAATTTAAAAAAAATCTAATGATTTCCATATATAAAAAATAAATGTGAGCTTGTAGATCGGCTATTTTCACTAGTTTGGGTCCCTGGAAAACTAATATTTATTTTGGGTTTCGACCTGACAAGTTTGGGAACCACTGCTATATCAGATGCAGTAGGCGTCCTTTAAAGCTGCACTATTTAACTTTACAGAATCATGAATCAGAATCTTTGCCATGGAGCTAATAGAGCCATGCCCTGCTTGCTCAGGGGATACATTGAATCTGGAAGAAGCGTAAGTCCGCACAACAGCTCAGCTCCACAGTGTTTCATTTAGTTTAAAACACCGACATTCATCAGGTGACAATGGTCATTGTCTTTTTTTTCAGTTTCCTACATTTTTGTTTTTCATTAATTCAAAGCAATTCCAACATTTTTTTTAAAGTATTTGATAAATAAAATGAAAACATCTAATCATTTCCATAAATAAATGTAAAGAATTGCCTTCAGGGTGATTATGCCACCTCCGCTCTGCGTCGGTGGCTAATCACCCTGACGGTGATTTATTCATCAACAATGACCACCTAGCCATACATTATCCCTTGCTTGACAAAATGTAATTTTATCAATTCAAAAAAGATTACATGGTGCAGCTTTAATTGAACTGATCTGTACATAATAATTTTCTTTTGAATACATTTTCACGGATAACACTTAGAAACAAGTTTGACTGACTGCTAACAGCAGAGGAAAGCTAAATGTTTTGTTGTGACTGAAAGATATGGGTTTGTTGTTTGTGTTGACTGAAATAAAAAGACTGACCATGACATCTGCTGCCTTTGTTGAACTACTGTTATGGAATATTATGTTCACACTCCATCAGAGGTTGGTTTTCTATAAAGTTATTTTATTCCAATTAAGGAATAAAGGTTCTTTACTAAAAATATCAATACCACAATGTAAGAATACTGTAAATAATGTTTGATATATTCAAAAATGTACTTGAAGTGCAAAAGTATTGTCATCAAAGTGGTACTCAAAAGCAGTGCGTGGACTCACGTTTTACTTACGGAAAAGTATCAATACTTAATGTAGAACTACTCTTTTTTTTGTATATTGTTGAAGTGGTTAATTTGTGTTTTGCAATTATGTGTTTTGGGAAGAGTCATATTCACAAATCTGTACTTCTCTCCATCCGGAGTCGAGGACATACATTTGGGCAAAGACAGGCTGACCACTGGACATTTGCAAAGGTCTGAGTGAGGCCTTAGGGTGCACTCACACGGTTCATGCAATTCTCTGTGCTCGTTGGGTGTTGTGTCATGGCCGCCCAGCGGCCCAATGCATTTCCAATGGAGGTCACATGGTTTGACCCAACATTGTGTTGTGTGAGGGGGAGGGGCGGACGACTGCGCCCCTCCCCCTCACACAACACAATGTTGGGTCAAACCATGTGACCTCCATTGGAAATGCATTGGGCCGCTGGGCGGCCATGACACAACACCCAACGAGCACAGAGAATTGCATGAAAGGTGTGAGCTCAGCCTTAGACTGAGCTCACACCTTTCATGCAATTCTCTGTGCTCGTTGGGTGTTGTGTCATGGCCGCCCAGCGGCCCAATGCATTTCCAATGGAGGTCACATGGTTTGACCCAACATTGTGTTGTGTGAGGGGGAGGGGTGCACGACTGCGCCCCTCCCCCTCACACAACACAATGTTGGGTCAAACCATGTGACCTCCATTGGCAATGCATTGGGCGGCCATGACACAACACAACATGCATCCAACGAGCATCCAACGAGCACAGAATTGCATGAAAGGTGTGAGCTCAGCCTTAGCCTGGCTAATAAGCCAGACTCAAATCACACTGTCGTGTCGGCAGGCAATTTTTTTTTTGCCAACGGCTGATTCGGTCTGGCTTATTAGCCAGGCTAACGCTGTCTCACCCAAACATGGTGAAATAGCACGGATTGGCAATTCCGTACATACACGCCTAGAAAACGCCCAAATCTGTATAGGCCTATTCGGAAATCCTCCCCATAGACTGTGACGCAGTCTCTACCAAACTTGAGCCACGAGAGACAACACTGAGAAAGCGTCGAGATCCCATGTCCGTAGGGCCGACTCAGCCCGTCCGAGTTGTAACCCAATAGCACAGAATCGTAAATAATGTCAAACCCGAACTCTCCCAAACACAGTGAAAAAGCACGGATTCTGACACTAATTGAAAGCCACGCCTCCGTCAGGGTCAAAAAGTAGTAGTATAATATGGATTTGTTTTGGTTTTCTAGGCGATGTAAGGAATTGCCAATCCGTGCTATTTAATTAGGCCTACACCATGTTTGGGAGAGGCACAGTATTATTAGGATACAACTCTGTCCTGGGTATCCTGGAACCAGGTCATTAATGACCTGTGGGGGCTTATATTAGAGAATGGAACCACCGGTCGGTACTAATATCCATTTAGTCCGTTTTTCCTTCTTCCCAATTATTTAATCGGACCAAAACATTGTGTTTATTGTCATGACTGTCATGAAACAAGAGTTGGCTTTGTCTGAGTTTGTTAGTAATAATGAAAATCTACAAAGTAACTAATAACTAGCTGTAAATGTAGTGGAGTAAAATAATACAATATTTGAATCTGAGATGTAGTGGAGTAGAACTTAGAAGTAAAAGTATTGGGTATTCGAAATAAAGTACAAATATCTCAAAAAAGTACAGTTTTTGTTTTCCTCTGTCTACAAGGCCAAGTCACATTGCTTTCACAATGCCTCCCCCTTGTGGACAAATAATGTATATGTTCCTAGTAATAAAACAGTTACAGAGTGACACACTTCTTCTCAGTCAAATCATTTCAACTGTAGATTGGCTATTTTGAAAACATTTTTATACATTCGAAGACTTGAAATGAGACATTCTGCGTAATGAGTACTTTTACTTTTGGTTTAAGTACATTTTGATGCCAATACTTTTGTGCTTTTACTCAAGTACATTTTGAATTCCGGACATTTACTTAACGTAACAAAGTATTTCTATATTGCAGTATTGATACCTTTTCGACCACTTAATTGTGTTAACAGTACACAAAGCGTTAGGTAACATTATTTAAAAGAGAAATAAGCACAGGTGAGAAAGGAAACCGATATGGGCTTGTGCCAAAATAGAAATGATTTTAAGCAGAGCTATATGTCACACTTTTGGGACTATTAGCAGCCATTTTCCCCAAACTATTTGACTTTAGTAGGTCTACACAAAAAACGGTTTGCTTAATTATTGTTTTCTCTCTCACTCAACAGTAAACAAACAATTATTCTATTTAGTGTAGGCCAGGATATCTGCACATTTATGAAGTGAGCATTTATGCTAGGCTACATTTTTAATACCTCTAAAATAAAACAACCTGAGATTTAAAATGTGTTTAAAGGTAGCAGCTTCATTTATATAGTAAGTCTAGAGATCTTCTCTGTACAGCTAGTGTATAAAATGTTTTTATTAATTAATTGAATAATTTATTAAAGTTTGCATGAACAGTAGGCCTGCAATACAGGGTCCTGCTAAAAGGATCAATCCAAGAAAGCCTTTTCATCTTGTTTCCATTGGTGTCCTCATGTACTCAATTCATCTGAACATTAAATGTTCATTAAATGATAGACATTTGATAGACAAATATTCAATACTATGCGTCCGGTAACAGGCCTATCTCACAGCCCGCTTTCCACGCCCACTTCCGGTAAATAGTGGTGTCTTTAACATTAGCATTTACACGTTTTTTTCTCTGGAGAATCTAAGTACATTTTCTAATGTAAAAATGTGACAGACCAATATTATTATGAAGCAAACAAGATGGTAAATCAGCTCGAACAGATAGAACAAACCTTACCTTGAGAAAACAAAAGTTGTAGACTTCTTAAATTACCTCTGTTAACATGTAGCGTCTATGGAGTGACGTCACGCTATCACCACTAACCCCGAAAGGGGGCGTATTAAGGGGGCGGGGAAATTCTGTGAGATAGGCTTACTCGCCTTCTCAGTGCTCATCACTGTCATTGGGAACTTCCGACAGAATCAGCCACTTACAGTATTAAAACACTTTAACACTTCATAGATTTGTACATTTTCAGAGATGCTAATTCTGAAATGGTGTCTCTGCAGTGTACATGGGGGAGGGGACTTAAACTCTCGTAGAGAAATACATATACGAGAGTTGAAATCATATAGGCCCAAACCACACCTATAGGCAACTAGTCGCAACTCCTTGCAAGAAAGACGTTTTAAGGACATGTCACACCAATGCTATAGTCTCTCGAGACAGACATGCGACTAATGTCGAGTACCCAGATTGCACCAATGCAACTCCTTGCAACTGCCATTGGGGATAATGGTTTCATGCAACTACATGCAACTATACTTGCAACCGTTTGGTTGCAAAGCAAAGCAATGTTACTATATTTACCCAGGGAATCTGGGCTAAGCTCAAGAACTTGTTTCCAGCCAGGCCCTGCTCATAGAACATTTCATGGTAGTGGTTCAATGCCTTGCTCAAGGGCACTTCAGCGTGTCGGACCGCTGATTCGAAACTGGCGACCTTCTGGTATCAAGACCGCTCCGCAATCCGTTCGGCCACCGCTGCCGTCATGCAAGGAGTTGCATGGCGGATCCTTGGTATGGTCTGGGCCTTAGGCTACTAAGGACCCTCATGTCCTTGGTATGGTCTGGGCCTTAGGCTACTAAGGACCCTCATGTCCTTGGTATGGTCTGGGCCTTAGGCTACTAAGGACCCTCATGTCCTTGGTATGGTCTGGGCCTTAGGCTACTAAGGACCCTCATGTCCTTGGTATGGTCTGGGCCTCAGGCTACTAAGGACCCTCATGTCCTTGGTATGGTCTGGGCCTTAGGCTACTAAGGACCCTCATGTCCTTGGTATGGTCTGGGCCTCAGGCTACTAAGGACCCTCATGTCCTTGGTATGGTCTGGGCCTTAGGCTACTAAGGACCCTCATGTCCTTGGTATGGTCTGGGCCTCAGGCTACTAAGGACCCTCATGTCCTTGGTATGGTCTGGGCCTTAGGCTACTAAGGACCCTCATGTCCTTGGTATGGTCTGGGCCTTAGGCTACTAAGGACCCTCATGTCCTTGGTATGGTCTGGGCCTTAGGCTACTAAGGACCCTCATGTCCTTGGTATGGTCTGGGCCTTAGTGTTGTGCCACAAGCTCCTCACGTTCCTAGTCCCTCCCCTGCACAACATCATAGGGGAAGGGCCGGGCGTCTTCCTCAGCCAGCAGCCAGCACAGGTGGGGCTGATTCCAATCAGCCCAGCTGCTCCACAATCACCATCAGAAGCTGCCAATATAAGCTGCTGAGAGCCGGCGCCCGACGCTTGGACGTTGACTACTGTGGTTAGTGTTACCGGCAGTTTAGTTTCAGTTCCTAGCGTACTATTAGCGTGCATATTGTAGATCTTCTATTTTTGCTTTTGAGTTTTCCTGTGGTAGATCTGCTGTTTTTGTGCTAACTTTGTTCCTCTGTTTTGTTCCAGGCTCCCTCCACAAACCCAGTGTCTCCCAGCTCCACCGCTCCTTCCAGGATTCCCCTCATGCTCCTAACAAACCAAGTTTGAAAATAAACTTCCTTCTGTTGTACTCCTGTCTCAGTGTCTTTGCCTTTGGGGTCCCCGGCACATTTGGCTACTTAACACTTCGAGCGTAACAGAACGTCCAAGCCAAAATGAGCCAAGCCGGGCCTCCAGGGGCAGAGAAGCAGACATCCCCGGAGTTACGTGAGCTAGTGTTGGGCCAGGCTACTAAACCTTACGTACTGCAGGAGGAATTAAAGAAGGCGTTTCCCACTGTCCAGTCCCAAATTTCTGTTCTAGAGCAGACTTCACAAACCACTGTCGGTTCTGTGGCTGCACTTTCTGCCCAGGTTAACTCCATGTCTGGGGCCTTGGCAGGCATACAACAGTCCCTTGATGCGCTTAGGGCCCAATTCCCTGTCAGCGGAAATCCTAATCCCATTCCCGGTTCTGGCCCCAGTTCTCCCAACCTGCCTGCTAACCCTGTTCTTCCTGCCCCACATCAACCTCAGCCTGAGCCTGGCTTAGTCACTCCTAGGCCGTTCAATGGAAATGAAGACCAGAGGTCTGAGCCTGGCGTCTAGCTCTGAACACAGCTGGAGGAAGCGGGTGTTCCTCACTGCCAGTCTGTCATTGATGGTGATGACTCCCCGGACGTTGCGCTGCTGGTGGTGGAACTTTATGGCGGGGAAGCGGGGGGAAGTTCCAGCCACGCAGACCACCTGGACTCTGTGCACGCCGGGGACACGCCTCCTCAAGATGGCCGCCACCAGGTCAAGAAGCACGGCCGCCGAGGCCGCCGACACGTCTACGTCTGACAGCAGGATGGAGTCGTCAGACGTGCCCCCCGCAGCCTTGGTTGGTCTTTGGCCCTGGGTGGGGTCAGACAGCCGTACAGGGGGTCTCTGGCCCTGGTAGTTCTGGGTGTGGTCCAGGTTCAGAGTCATGTCCAGCTCACAGGAATGGACCCCGAAGGTGTTGACAGAAGACCCCAACGCCACCAACCGGCTGCCTGGCAGGTAGACACTGAAGAAGTCCTGCAGATGCTCCCTCACCATCTCTCTCACGTTCTTCTCAGCGTCGGTGAGCTGAGCTTGCTCCACGAGCAGCTGCATCTGGACGTTGACCAAGTCCATGAGGTCCATGCAGGGGGGAGGAAACCTCCAGCTAAAAAAAGGTTTGGCACAGAGAGAAACACTAAAACCAGGAAATTAAATCCCCGGTTTGTTGGCCCGTACACCGTGAGCCGTATAATCAGCCCTGTTGCAGTCCGTCTGGATCTCCCTCCCGCTCTCAAGGTTCATCCTGTGTTCCATGTGTCCCAGCTTAAGCCTGTGGCCTCCAGCGCCCTGTCTCCCCCGGCTTCAGCTCCTCCGCCCCCTCGAGTCCTGGCTGATGGTGACCCTGTTTGGACAGTTCGGAAGCTACTTGCCGTCCGTCGTCGGGGGAGAGGTTTCCAGTACCTCGTGGACTGGGAGGGCTTCGGCCCTGAAGACCGTAGCTGGGTGCCCCGGTCCTACCTTGCGGACCCCTCCCTATTGGACGACTTCTATCGGGACAATCCTGGTGCTCCGGGACGGTCGTCCGGTGCCTCCCCTCAGGGGGGGGGGTACTGTTGTGCCACAAGCTCCTCACGTTCCTAGTCCCTCCCCTGCACGACATCATAGGGGAAGGGCCGGGCGTCTTCCTCAGCCAGCAGCCAGCACAGGTGGGGCTGATTCCAATCAGCCCAGCTGCTCCACAATCACCATCAGAAGCTGCCAATATAAGCTGCTGAGAGCCGGCGCCCGACGCTTGGACGTTGACTACTGTGGTTAGTGTTACCGGCAGTTTAGTTTCAGTTCCTAGCGTACTATTAGCGTGCATATTGTAGATCTTCTATTTTTGCTTTTGAGTTTTCCTGTGGTAGATCTGCTGTTTTTGTGCTAACTTTGTTCCTCTGTTTTGTTCCAGGCTCCCTCCACAAACCCAGTGTCTCCCAGCTCCACCGCTCCTTCCAGGATTCCCCTCATGCTCCTAACAAACCAAGTTTAAAAATAAACTTCCTTCTGTTGTACTCCTGTCTCAGTGTCTTTGCCTTTGGGGTCCCCGGCACATTTGGCTACTTAACACTTCGAGCGTAACACTTAGGCTACTAAGGACCCTCATGTCCTTGGTATGGTCTGGGCCTTAGGCTACTAAGGACCCTCATGTCCTTGGTATGGTCTGGGCCTTAGGCTACTAAGGACCCTCATGTCCTTGGTATGGTCTGGGCCTTAGGCTACTAAGGACCATCATGTCCATGCATACATACAGGAGTGCAACAGACAGGGCCGGATCTACCATATGGGCACTGTGGGCACGTGCCCAGGGGCCCTTGGGCACCAGGGGCCCCTCAAAATTTTAGCTCCACAGAAAATGTCCCTGCTAATCCGAATTAAATAAATTGTGTCTAAAAAGATTAGTGTTTTATTGTTGGTGAGAAGGGCAGCTGAAAAGTGCAATTGTGTGTAAAGCAGCAACAATGCGCTAGATTGGCTGTCACTCTGGGGGAGGGAAAGGCGACCGGAAATAGGCCAATATAATGGCATAAAACTGCCCAAAAACTGCGAAACAGCAAAAATGTTGCGCGCGCGCGCGAAGGGGGACCCTTTGAGCTTCAGTGCCCAGGGGACCTCAGGTGTTAATCCGGCCCTGGCAACAGAGTCCAGTGCTCCAGCCTATATACGTGTCCAGATCCATGGGCCTGCACAGCACAGCACAGCACAGCACTTATACAGGCCAAATATAGCCTCCATGGAGTATAGCTCATCTTCAGGCTCCGGTTACACTTCCCCATTAGTGACATAGACAATGAGACAGTTTCCATTGGATCTGGTCCATATGGCATAGTTGTGTCGCCTCCTCATCCATCCAGCTGGTCTGTTTGGAGGGATATGTATTTCTCCTGGTCTGACCTCCTCTACCTTGGACTGACGTCGTCTCATCGGGCTGTCCTGGCGCTAGGGGGTGGGCGATATGGTGATACAGTAAATATTGTATCGTGATAAAAAATGTCTCCACGATATGCCATTTCAGAGTTATCGTATATATCGTGATAATGTGAATGCGCATTCTATGATTTGCAATTCTATATACTTTTGTAGAACGACGGTTTCGTTAGCTGAAATTAATACATATTTTGGTCTAAATGTTCTGTTACTCCTTTTTCTTAGTTGTTGTTACCTTGTAGGTGACTGTACTGTACTGTAAGGTGAGAACCACTGTGATTTGTCGGAGTGCATTTTTTATTATTATTCATAATCTAAACCTGCAAAGTAACTAGTAAATAAAGTATACTATTTGCCTCAAACTGCAGTGGAGTAGAAGTATTTATTATTATTATTATTATTAATAATAATATTATTAATATTATTAATATTATTAATAGTATTAGTAAATTAGTAAAATACTCAATTAAAGTAACAGTATCGTACTGGTCTGGACTCGACTCCTTATGCAGAATGTCTCATTTCAAATGTTCAAATGCATAAGAATCTTGAAAATAGCCGATCTACAAGCTCATTGTGACGTGAGCTTGTAGTCTGCTATTTTCAAATGGACGAAATGGGCTGAAGTGGTAATGATATTATTACAATAGAGGGTATGCGCGTGACATCATCATCAAACCCGGAAGTTATGCAGAAAGTAGTTTTTTGCCACTCAGTAGGCGTTTACTGAGTGGCAAAAAACTACTTTCTGGCCTTGACAGCCCATACATCCAAACTGAAAAGTTCTATCTGATTGCATTAAACAACATTAAACAATGTTAAACTCACTTTGCCTGTTGCTTTGCCACTCGATGTGCCATTCACTTGAAGCATGCGCATACCTGACTAAAGGTTTCAAATAAATGTAGTGAAGCAAAAGTACAATATTTGAATCCGAGATGTATAGTGGAGTAGAAGTAAGAGTATTGGAAATTGGAAATACTCAAGTAAAGTAAAAACAAAAAAAGAAAGAAAAAATCACACCCGTGTGAAGTGAGGGGCGCTCTTATCATCATACATCACATTTCGTGCTCAGCCAATCAGCTGAGCACATTCTGTGATCATACAGACACACATACACACAAAGCTGTGCATAGGAGCCTCTCAAAAATACCTCAAAATTGTACTTACAGTACATTACTTCAGTAAAATGTGTACTTAGTTATTCTTCCATCACTGCATGTAAGAGTAGAGAGACTCAGGTCTGGCCTGCATGGCATTGCATATATTCTGCACTTGGACTGGTGGTGTTACTGTAGCTTAATGTACAAAGTAACTATGGATAGATATAAACATACAAGCTGTCACCAGTCATCTCATATGAGAGGATAGATTTGTGATGAACTCAATCATCAGAATGGCAACATATTTAAAAGTGCACAGCGTACCGTAGATGATCCAGCTGTCAATGTGTACATAGTGGCTGCATGTAGGATGGAAGCTGTCACAGTATAGGCCTACCTCTGTCTAAGTGTCTATATAGATACCACTGTGAGTAGAATTGGGTGCCAAGGTTGGCACCCGATTGCTGCGTACACAACTCTGATGCTGGCCTTCAAAGCAACCAAAGGTATGGCACCCGCACCCCCATATCTTCAAAGTCTGATCGGACCCTACAACCCGCCCGCACGCTCAGATCAGCCAACACAGGGAGGCTGGCAGAACATTCACTAAAACAGCCGGGTCAACAGTCCACACTTCCCAAACTCTTCCCCCTTCTGGCTCCATGAGTCATGATGACTATATATGGAATGCACTTCCCTTTACAATCAAGACTGCAGACTCACTCCCAATCTTCCGCCGTATTCTGAAAACCCACCTCTTCAGACTCCATCTTAGCCCGTAGCACTTGCCGTAGCACTTGAACTAGCCTCAACGACCTTACAGGCGTATGCAAAGGCTAAACTTATGTAATGTATAGATAGCATTTTATGTACACATATACTGTAGCACTCTATAGTATACTCATAGCTCTACTGTACATATTTTCTACTGTTAGACAGATGCCAGGTTCTTAGCTTTCTTATGATTCTTGATGACTATGTTTTATGTATTTGATGTATTACCATGTATTGAAAATGTTCTTGCTTACTGTAAATCGCTCTGGATTAAGAGCGTCTGCTAAATGCCTAAATTGTAAGGTGATCTTTACTTAAGTAAAAGTAATTTTACTTGTAATGTATAGAATACAATTCAATTAAAAGGAGCTTTGTTGGAATGAGAAAACATATGTGTACATTGCCAAAGCTCGTCATTACAAGCATTACAAAACTATTTAAGAACAATAGTTATATGACTATCCGATTTATCGACACATTGTGAGCTTGTATATTGGCTATTTTAACTATTTTAAAATGTTTTTCAAAATAGTAAAAAATGGCAAAGAAGTTTAGGGATTAGGAGTAAGGCAAGATATGGCCCTTAAAGTATGTTAGCCTGCATTCAGGACCCCCCCACCACCCTGATAAGTATAGCCTACTTGGAATTGTACATTCAAGTGAAGTTGAGGTATTACATTTAGTTGGACTCGGTTCGACAGATAAATATTCTGACAATAGACGATCTACAAGATCACCGTTGTGAGCTTTTAGTCAGATATATATGCTATTGTCATGTTTGCCTCTTCTATTTGACAATTTTATCGATTACTTTTGATGCAGTAGGTACCGTAGGCTAATGGAAAAAACCCCAGACCCACAGGTTGCCTAGAGTCTAGAACCGTGGTTCTCAACCAGTGGTCCTTGAGAGGGGTCCAGGTGGTCCCCATACAGCTAAATGATGGAGAATTGGTAACCAAATGGACCCTTATTAGATCTTTAACTATGTAAAATGAAACCAAATTGAGCTAAATTAGAATTAAATTATTGTTAGACCTTGCCTGTTATCTCTCGATTCTCTCCTAATGGTACCAACATCAATACAGCGTGGTATTGTGGACAAAATCACAATATTCTTTAGTTTTGGGTCCGAGAGGCTGGCTAAATGTCATCAAATGGTGGTCCGTGGCTCAAACGCCGAATAACTAATGGACCTTGTCCTTGATATGAAAAAAAATAAATGAAAAAGGAATGATATCATGAAATCTCTAGAATACTGTCTGGAATTTTGAATGTACAGTACTTGAGTAAAAGAAAAGTATAAACAAGTATTGGTATAAAAATGTACTTTAAAGTACCAAAAGTTGAAAGTAGGCCTACTCATTTTGCAGAATGTCTCATTTCAAAATTTAAAATCAATACAAATCTTTTGATAATTGCCGATCTACAAGCTCACAAGGCCTGGAACAAAAAAAAAGTTAAAAGAAAAGATGGGAAAAAAAGAACTCCATTTCCCATGGTGCCCCTGTCACGTGCTGTCATTGGTGGCCCTGCCTGTCACTATACACACAGTCAGACGCAGGTGACCGGCAGACAGACGCTCTCGCTCTGCTCTGCTCTGCTCCGCTCCGTCCGCCGTGTGACAACAAGTCGACACGGTCAGCACTGCAACGGACGGACCCCTGCTGCCCTGCCGGACCCCCTAGCTGTCCCACTGGACAGACAGCGGAGCAGCTGGTGCGTCACACACACAACAACAACATAAAAGAAGGAGAAACCCTTTTAAATTTTTCGATCATCCGACGCAGTTTGTTCCTAAAAGAGAGAAGAGAGTGAATTCAGTTCCAACAACATCAGAGTGGTGGTGTGTGTGGGTTTTTGGGGGGAGTTTCCTGGAGCTTGCTTCTTAACTTCGTTCTCTGTGTGACCTTCAAGAGCTGGTGAGTGACATTATATCACACATTACTGACTGCAAGTGAACAGTGACTGCTGTGTGTGTGCGTGTGTGTGTGTGTGTGTGTGTGTGTGTGTGTGTGTATGCGCACAGCGCGCACTACAGCAAACACAACCAACCCAACTGAACTGAACTGTGTGTGTACTGTTGCAATTGCAATCCGACCATAGTCATTTTGTCTGACATTGTGTGAGGCAAATTATAATTTGGTTCTGTGCATGCATACACTATCAGAGTTAAATGATAGGCACTGTCGAGTTTTTACAGTGTATTGGTTTAATTATTGGGCACAAGTATTAAAGCTCCAAACGAAAGGGTTTGATCTCCAAAAGTTGTAGGCTATTGTTGTTTCCACCTTTAGGACGAATCAAGCTTTCTTTCTTGTGTATAAGCACTTACAGTATGCATGAAAAGCACATCATATAAGTATAGGCCTATATATATATATATTACCCTCTTAGTTAAATGCACACATGCATTACATTAACATATTTTTTGATTGATGAAATACATTACGTTATTATAGTAGATCTGCTATTTATTTGCAACATGTGTTTAAACATTTTTTCTGCATAATGAGTACTTTAACTTTTGGTACTTTAGGTACATTTTGATAGTATTTCTACATTGCAGTATTGATACTTTTACTTACCAGTAAGTAAAAAAATTGATTACTTTTTCCACCACTGGCTATAAGCGTGTAGCAGCAATAAGTTGGAGTCATTGTGTGACAGCTCAGCTCTGACTGGAGCAGTTCTATTATTATATGAGCCAGAAGAATCAAAGATCTTTTCTTTTTTGCGGTAATACATTATAACAATAATGCAATGCTCTCATTTTTACTCCCCCCCCCCCCCCCATGGATAAGGAAGGTGGTCTGAAGGTGAATCCCTTCTACAGTATGTCGAGTTGTTGTCATTGTTTATTAGTTGTAGAGAGAGAGAGAGACCCCAGAGACCATTGCTGCTATGTATAATATAATACAATAGTTGTAACTTGTTATAGTTTAGTAGAAGTTGACATGGTTGGTTCTAGAATCTAGAGAGAGAGAGAGGGGGAGGACTGGTCTGTTGAGGTTCTGGGTAGGCAGAGAGAGAGAGAGTTGACGGGTCGGTTCTCGGTAGGCAGAGAGAGAGAGAGAGAGAGAGAGAGAGAGAGTTGACTGGTCGGTTCTCGGTTGGCAGAGAGAGAGAGAGAGAGAGAGAGTTGACGGGTCGGTTCTCGGTAGGCAGAGAGAGAGAGGGGGAGGACTGGTCTGTTGAGGTTCTGGGTAGGCAGAGAGAGAGAGAGTTGACGGGTCGGTTCTCGGTTGGCAGAGAGAGAGAGAGAGAGAGAGTTGACGGGTCGGTTCTCGGTAGGCAGAGAGAGAGAGAGAGAGAGAGTTGACGGGTCGGTTCTCGGTAGGCAGAGAGAGAGAGAGAGAGAGAGAGTTGACTGGTCGGTTCTCGGTTGGCAGAGAGAGAGAGAGAGAGAGAGTTGACTGGTCGGTTCTCGGTAGGCAGAGAGAGAGAGAGAGAGAGTTGACTGGTCGGTTGAGGTTCTCGGTAGGCACAGAGACAGGGACCGGCCGTGTCTCTCTGTCTCTCTGTCTCTCTCTCTCTCTCTAGGCAGAGAGACAGGGACAGCTCGTCCCCTAGACACCATGCTGCAATGCTGCTATGTATAAACCCTGTGATGGTGATACTCTGAGAGTTATGTAATCACAAAAGTTTACTGGAAAGCTCTCTGCAATGCATGGAGGGAGCCTCAATGAACATAAATCACATCAGAATAGCATACTTTTACATTACTTATAACTAAGAGGCCATTTTTTGTTTAACATATAGCACATTTTACATTGAGGTGCCCACTCTACCTTAGTGCCCACTACTTTTGGATTTGTCATTATAGTTAACATTTAGTTTGTTTCCCCCCTCTAATTCAGTTTTTTTTTCATATAGGTCTAGTTCACTGAAGAAAGAAAAACAGTTATTAAAGTCGTCTTTGGCAGTAAGAGGGTTTTAAATGGAAACATGATCAGCATTACTTCATATTCAATAAGTTTTACGCAAGGGGCTCTATGCACACTCCACGCCATTTGGAAAGAACTTGGGCCCCTTCCCTACTTCCTTCACAGGTGTTACCGCTGATACTAATAAAGGCTCTGTTCCATTCTGGTCTAAACAGAGTCAGTTAAATTATTCTAATGAAGGCTCCATTCCATTCTGGTCAAACAGAGTCAGTTAAATGATTCTAATGAAGGCTCCGTTCCATTCTGGTCAAACAGAGTCAGTGTTAATGATACTATGAAGGCTCCGTTCCATTCTGGTCAAACAGAGTCAGTGTTAATGATACTAATGAAGGCTCTGTTCCATTCTGGTCAAACAAAGTCAGTGTTAATGATACTAATGAAGGCTCTGTTCCATTCTGGCCAAATAGAGTCAGTGTTAATGATACTAATGAAGGCTCCGTTCCATTCTGGTCGAACAGAGTCAGTGTTAATGATACTAATGAAGGCTCCGTTCCATTCTGGTCAAACAGAGTCAGGGTGCTGCTACTGTAACACTCTGCTACACCAGTGGGTCTCATTATTTATTACGCAGCGATGTCCTGTGGACAGACGTGGTCTAATGAAGAAATAGAAGCCCTTATTGCAAATTGCAATATGGCCAGACGATCATAGGCCTATATCAAATATGCTGAAGGTTACACACAAGGACAATGCAGTGTACAGCATATAGCGAGATAATGGAGGCGATTGGGTTCCATACTTCCATCGCACATTTGCACAATGTTGCATGTCGCATAAAGAGTTTACGCTCGTAGTACAGACCTGGACCGGGAATCCTGACAGGCGGCTCCGTTGATCTGGAGTCAGATAAAAGTGGTATGTGTGTTTGTGTAGACAGTTGAGTATGCTACTCCTATACCTACTAGGTTTAGTTATGTATGTAGGCAGACGCACGCACGCATGCATGCACGCATGCACACACACGCGCACACACGCACACAGTACACACACAACGTCCAGTCCCTGACACACTGCATCCATGTAACCCTTACTTTACGTCCTAAACTAACTTTCTCGAAGTATATATTTTTATTTTAACACCATATATTTCACTGTATAGTTCATGAATTGAACACATTGATAAAGTTCCCTGCGGTTCCCTGCTGCGGTTTGACACGGCCAGTGTGAAGGCAAATGCAGCAAATTAAGTATGCAAGAATTATGCAACTTCTCCGCCCATTTGCATCGAGTCTACCGAAGTAGAGGTGTGAATTTGACCTGAGTGGGTTCCAAATGTATGGCCCTGTACAGGTGTCTACAAATGGAGCAAATTTGAACCAATTTGGTTCCATTTGTACACTCTCAGAGTTATGGGGTTCCTTGAAGTTAAAAAAATTGAGAATCACTGCGCACTAAATGGAACAGAGACTTAGTGTCATCGGTAACACAACAAGGAAGTAAGGAATCGGCCTGTTAGGAAGTATGAAGAGTGCATAGAGCCCATTACAGAGTGTTAGAATATGATAGTTTTTGCTCTAAGATCTGTACCAAATCCATATGGCATCATGGGATTATTGATAAAAAAGAATATGTCCAAAACGGTTACTTAACATTTCAGGATTCAAATTTACAATTAGCAGTTCCGAGCTTGTAGATCTGCTACCTTTGATGAGTTTGTGTGACACACTGTAGTATGATAAAGTATACAAAAAACACAAAATAGATTTGTGTTTGAGAGACTAAGAGCATCAAATGGGGGTCCAAGAGTGAGTAGACATAAATGGTTCCTGCATTAGTGAGGACCACATTCTATGAACATACTGTAGGTTGGAAGTGCTTAAAACATGGGTCTAAATTTAAGCCCAACGTGTTTAAAACATGGGTCTAAATTTAAGCCCAACGTGGAGACGTCTGTCCAACGAGTGTTTTTTAGAACATCCGTACCAACTCATGTCGCACTGACGTGCTCTGTTGACCTTTTGAGTTTTGACCTCTGCTTGTGGCATCTGACCTTCCAACTGACCCCTGGGATCATCTGTGAACACATGCATGTACAGTTCAATGGACACAGGAATACATGCATGTACACTTCAATGGACACAGGAATACATGCATGTACACTTCAATGGACACAGGAATACATGCATGTACACTTCAATGGACACATGCATGTAGTGTACACTTCAATGGACACATATTAGGAACACATGAATGTACACTTAATGGACACACAGACAATTTACAATGTAGGCATTTAGCAGAAGCTCTTAATCCAGAGCGATTTATAGATAGATAGATAGATAGATAGATAGATACTTTATTGATCCCGAAGGAAATTTGTTTTCTCCAACAGCTCCAGTGTAAAAACATACATACAGAATAAAAAGAGCATGATGAACATATAAAAATACATTACATCAGTAAATAGAAAGCAGTAGAAAAAGGCAATAGCTATAAGTTAAAAAAAGGCATGAGTTAAAAAGTACAACACAAGCAAATACGTTAACTGACCACTAAGCGAGAACAACACCTGGTAATACGACAAATACTCATCTAGGATCATGGAAGGGTTGGATCAGACTTTGAAGGTATGGAGGTGCCATAACCTTCGGTTGCTTTGTGGGCCAACATAGGAAGTTCAGGAACTAGGCGTGTAACGATTCACTCAACTCACGATGCGATTTGAATCACAATACTATAGGTCCACGATTTGAACAAATTGTAAAATTTGAGATCTAGATTCAGACACCTATGCGATCTCATTTCTAAGATTGGACATTGGCTGTCCAATTAATTTTAATTACTCTTATGTTTTTGCTCCAAGAGAGAGACTTTAAGAGAGGTCTAGAGAGAGAGTAGGTATAGTTTTTAGTTTGTTCTAATGGGATTGTATTTAGGAAGAATTGATGCTTTTGGCGGCTGGAGCTTTTTTTTAAAAAATATTATGATTTTAGTCTTAGTTAGGTTCACTGTCAGGGCCCACGTCTGGGAGAATTTGTGTAGGAGATCAAGTTACTGCTGTAGTCCTTCCTTGCTTGGAGACAGCAGCAGTAGGTCATCTGCGAAAAGTAAGCTTGCATTGGATTTCTGTGTTTGCCAAGGGGAGCTGTAGACGTTTTTGCCAATTTGTTGATATGTATATTGAAGAGTGTTGGACTCAGGCTGCATCCCTGTCTAAACACATTATAATTTCAGGCTAGTCCCTACCTCGCACAAAACATTTTTGGACGGGAGTCCGCCCACCGTCCGCTGCAAAAATAAGATCTCAATTTGGCGGTCCTTGACATGGAAAGGGTTGAGAAGCACTGATACAGACATGCTCTCTCTAACCATGATGAATGGATCCTCCACTGCAGCATGAAGACAATGCACAGAGTCACTAGCAGCCACTAATAGAACTTTTTAGTCATTCAAATAAATGGTGGCTTGCGGTTTTGAACTGCATGGGATCATGTGCGTGCCGCACGCACGCACGCACGCACGCACGCAGAACAACAGCTAGTGAACTCGGTGGGGGAAGAGTCCCGAGTCCCTTTGTCCGAGACAGAGTCAAGACTGAGTCAAATTAATGGCGCGACCGAGACGAGACAGAGTAAAGGAAAATGTGGAGTCAAAGACTCGAGTACTAGTTTTGGACATCTTGAACATCAGATTTACAGCCTGTAAACACCGGCGTTCAACTTGGTACAAATCAGGCTTAAGGTGGTTGTACCGGTCCGACAACTTAGTTCCTTTCATGACACGGGGAATACCTGTGGTGGAAAAAACAGTACTTGCATGTTTTACTTAAGTAAAAGTATCAATACCGCAATGTAGAAATACATTTCTACATTCAAAATAGACTAGAGTAAAAGTACAACAGTATTTGTATCAAAATGTACTTAAAGTGCAAAAGTAAAAGCACTTATTTTCCATAATGTCCCATTGAAAATATAGATTTTCAAATGGCCGAAATGTATAGGGCAGAAGTGGTTAATGTACGTTTTGTAATCATAATAATAATCTAAATCTACAAAGTAACTACGGTAGTAACTACAGGTTTCAAATAATTGTAGTGGAGTAAAAGTACAATATGTGCCTCTGAGATGTAGTGGAGTAGAAGTACAATATGTGCCTCTGAGATGTAGTGGAGTAGAAGTACAATATGTGCCTCTGAGATGTAGTGGAGTAGAAGTAAAACATCTCAACATTGTACTTAAGTACAGCTACTTTACACCACTGCGTGATACCTTTTACTGGTGTTTTATTTTTGGGCTGAGATAAGTATATGCATGTATTATTTTGTATTCCATTTTGGTTCGAGTCTCATACACAGACAGACAGACATACTCACAGCCCTGTTGTCGGAAGTTCCCTCGATTAGTGCTACTACAGGACACACACACACACACTCAAGGAATGTACACACACACACACACACACACACACACACACACACACACACACACACACACACACACACACACACACACACACACACACAGGTGCACCTGGAGGTCATAGTGCTCACACTCTCTCTCTCTCTCTCTCTCTCTACTCTCTCTCTCTCTCGATCAGGGCTTATGCTAACCTTTTTGACGTGCATGCCATGTTTTATTGATTTTACACACACACACACACACACACACACACACACACACACATACACACACACACACACGCACGCGCACCCATGCATGCACACTATATACATAGCCAAATTGCTGACGATGTTGTTGGGACAGGTGTAGGATTGATGTTGTTTACCCAATGTCTTAGTTTCTTTGAAGCACTTCACCACTGCTGTACTGTACTGCACTGCACTGCACTGCACTGCACTGCACTGCACTGCACTGCACTGCACTGTACGGACCTCCATTTGATGACATTTAGCCTCAGACCCAAAACTCCGGCAGATATATGGTAGGCATCTGGGTAAGCCCAGATGACAAAAACATGTAATGAAATGATTCCAGAGGGTACACTCCACTCTGCTATCTAGCGTTAGGCCTACTGGGCTGTCACGATTTAACAGTTCTACTGCGTAACCCGTGTTCCCCGCTATTTAATCCATGTGTCGGTGTTGCGTAATTCGCTAAACCCGCTATTTGTTTAATGTGTTTAATTCGCCGTTTTTTAATAATTAAAAAGAAAGAGCGGCTTTGTCGCGGACCTGGTGACGAGGCCGTCGCGTTATGATGACGAAACCGGAAATCAAGCCATGCTCTCTGGGCTGCTAGGGCTTCTGGGAAAATGAGTTCAATGCAAGTGAATGGGGGGTATGTTTGGACTACAACATGCTGTGGAGTCTGTGTTCGTCTCACATCGTAATGGCTGCATGTTTTTCTCTTCGACCAAATACTTCGGCGTATGCTCCAAAGGTAATAGATCAATCCTGGCAGCCTAAATAGGATGGATAGATTAATCGGCTCGAAAGTGTTAAGCTGACCAATAATTGTCACACAAATAATTGCGATTAACGATTTAATTGTGATTTTTTTTTTTGCACAATTGGAACGTTACAATCTTTATTTCTGTTTGCCTTTCAGTAATTTGTAATCACAAATTGATTGCACAGGGCAGATATCACTTAAATTAAATTAATATACAAATAAATCACTGCCACATATAAAAAAATATATTTTTTAAATTACAAAATAGGGGAAATAGCAGATCTACAAGCGTACAAGACGTCACTGTGTAAGCTTGTAGATCTGCTATTTTTGAAAATATATTGACATTTTTCAACATGGAAATGATGGAATTGATTGATTGATTGCGATTATCTCAAATTTGGTCAGAATGTATTGAGACTGGGAGCATAGCCCAATGAGATAAATAATTGTGATTAGGTGAGTATGTAATGATTGTGACAGGCCTTGTGTGGAATACACAGCCTACCTTTAAAGCCGGCCAATGACGAATGGGTAGGGGTGGGACGATATGGGTACCTCACGATACGATATATATCGCGATATTAGGCCCTCGATAACGATAATATCACGATATTCGATATATTGCGATATTTGCGATATATCGATATATTGTATGAAATTTCATCAACGATATATCACGATATCTGCAACTACAAAATACTTTACTGAAAAATACGCTATTTTATTTTTTTCCCGATATTGATATTTTAATAATCGATATCGATTACTTATCGCAGGAGGGCGTATCGATATATATCGCAATATCGATATTTCAGTACACCCCTAATATGCATACACGCCATTTTGGAAAGAACTTGGGGCCCCTTCCCTACTTCCTTCACAGGTGTTACCGCTGATACTAATGAAGGCTCTGTTCCATTCTGGTCAAATAGAGTCAGTGTTAATGATACTAATGAAGGTGCCGTTCCATTCTGGTCAAACAGTCAGTGTTAATGATACTAATGAAGGCTCTGTTCCATTCTGGTCAAATAAAGTCAGTGTTAATGGTACTAATGAAGGCTCTGTTCCATTCTGGTCAAATAGAGTCAGTGTTAATGGTACTAATGAAGGCTCTGTTCCATTCTGGTCAAACAGAGTCAGGGTGCTGCTGTTGTGCATGTTGGCTCACTGGAAACACTACTACGGCCTACACCAGTGGATCTCAAAGTGTTTTTGAGTGGGTTCCAAATGACAACAAAAACAACAACAAAATAGTCGTTCGACCCGGTTGTTTTGACCGAACTGCTGACGGTGGAGTAGAGTCATCGGGGGAAGGGAGTTCACCAGGGGGTGAAGGGTCATAGGTTAAAGGTGAACCTTCAGAGCCGACACACCGGCCACACTCTGTGACAGCCAGCTGAAGTCACTCTGCTGAGTGTTGATTTGGATGGAGTTTTATTCATAGTGTTTTGGAGTTTTAGTCATGCTTTAGTCATCCGAAAGTCTAGTTTTAGTCGACTAAATATCATATGATTTTAACCGAAGGTCACAATCTACTACCTATGGAATGGAGCATTTCCCGTCAGTGTGTCGGGCACCATATATGGTGACCAGGTCTCGTGACATCACGTGACATCATCAGGGATGGATATGTCATAGTAAATTAGACCTGCTGTCGCAGTTAACACCTAGAACGGCCGGGATTATTTAATCCATTACATTATAGCGCCCAGTCCATTTATAAACACGGACCACTTTTACCGACGGACCGGATGTTGTTTTGAATGTGTGTGTGTAGCAGCTAACAATAGCCACACCACTCTAGAGTCGATCGACAACAACGGGTGGTAAGAATAAATCTATCGCGACTAGCGACTGGACAGCGGAGGGCCGTCTAACACGGGATCATTTTTCATAATTAGACGGGATGATTTAGATCGCGAGTTATTAATGTTTTAAGATTTTCGTTTTCGTCAGCTAAACAGGGGAGGGAGTTTTTCGATGACGTCTCATTCTTACGCAACATCGAGGATTGCCCAACAGGCGCTCCTAGGCTGTGTAGCCATGCGATCCGTTCTCATATCAATAAACGTTCTAGGTGTTAAGCCCATACATGTCATCACTATTGGTCAGCAACTCTACATCTGACCTCGAACCTCAAACCCTTAGATCTCCATATATGGATATATTTCAGAACCTGTTCTGACATTCCATATGTTGATCCTTCTCCATCCATCCTTCCTCTTCGATGTCTCCCTTTTGACTTATACCTGTCCATTCAAATTTCAAACTCTAGACGGGCCGGCCCCAAAGTTATTAGTGCAGCTGCGCACGCCAGCCGATGAAAACTAGAGTTCTCAACAGGCCCAGCTGTCCATTCAAACTCTAACAGGCCCGGCCCTACCTGGGCCCTCATCAAACCCTGTACACTCAAGAGAATGTCCCCGCTGCCACCCTTAGATCTCCATATACTGTATGCAGCTGACCTGTTCTGACATACCATATGTTGACCTGACCTCATCAAACCCTGTACACTCAAGACATGCTCCTTATATAGCCAGTACAGAATTCATTCCATGTTCATCTGACCCCCCATGCCAAAGCGCCAGCAGTCTGCCGTCAACGAGGCGGATGCGTGCTTCTCGCTCTCAGGCGTCTTACTGGTAATAGAATCTACAGTTAATTGTGTTGACAAAAATGTATTTTGGCCAGTGCCTTGATGGCGTCATAATTAGGGATGCACCGAAATTCTTAGCTGAAGAAAATGATATCAATATCAATTTAGCCGATAATGATACTGATATTTGTTCAGTAGTTCTGTTTATTTAGGATTCAGACTTGGCTGTGCGCTGTCGTCTCTCTCTCTCTCTCTCTCTCTCTCTCTCTCTCTCACCGAAACAAATGCAGAACATGTAGTTCTGTTTGAGTTTGACTTTATTTAGGATCACCCCGTCAGCTGTTACAAAAAAGTTACAAAAAAGATCAAATACTTACTTTACAGTATAAAAACTCAGTTTGTGCATTCACCTAAGTGATATTACATGGTATAATGAAGTAAAGATAATTACGATTATTTATCCATACTTGTATAAGAAAATGCTTTAGTCTTTAAATGCCTTTTGCTTTTCCACACTAGTGTTGCCACATTTTGCAAGACAAACAAGCGACCAGGTCTATGAAAACAAGCCTAAATAGAAGCGACTATATAGTCGAGATGAGAACTTGAGGCTATATATATATACATCAGCTATTTGGAATATTGTAAATAAATCTACAAGCTCACAATGCTCTGCGAGGCGTGTTAAGGCCTTTTCATATGCTCCAGTTTAAGGTGAAGAGGTGGCCACCTTTTCGGTGTGTGCGTGCGTGTGTGCGTGCGTGCGTGCGTGGAAAAGTGGGTGTGGATCGAATATACCTTCAGCCTCATTGAACTCGTGTCCTCTTCCGAGTGACGGTGATGGGGAACACACACACACGCACACGCACACGCACACACACACACAGCTGCTTTTTCACACTGCATGGACTAACTGTGTGTGTGTGCATGCATGTGCATGTGCGTGTGTGTAAACAAAGCGTGGTCCATTTGCCATATGGCTCACGTATTCTATGACTGTGAGCCTTGGTTCCATGAGGCGTGCTGAGCACCCGCAGCACTCCTGAATGTTGCTGACCATGTGACCTTGTCACCGGTACGACTCCTGAGTGCTGATTTAAATGCATCATGGGTGCACCTGTCCAGTGATGGGAAGTAACTAAGTACATGTACTCAAGTACTATTATTCAGAGTAGGGTATTAAAGTGATTTCCTTTGGTTAAAATAAGCTCTATATTGTGATAGTAATCATTGCTGAATATATAGATTGTGAGTGTTTGTTCAGTATCGGGAGTCTCCATGTCTCTCCAGCATTTTATTACTTGCGCAAGCAGAGCACGCAAGTAATAGTTTTCGTCCAGGACGATGTTTGATGCGTATGCGCCGTGCCAGCGTATGACGTAATGACTATACTTGTGCCTGATATGGCAGTGGTGCCAGATTACATATACATGTATACATAGGGGCATTACCTTTAATCCTCCCGACACTAAAACTAAAAAACAACACGTTTTAGTGTCGGGATTTCCAGCATTTTATTAAACTCTGTTTTTGATCAAATATAAATGTTGTAATATTACACGAGATGGAGAGACGGGGAGACCCCTGTTACTAAACAAACACTCTATAGCAACAAATATCATGTACACTACCTTTTAAAGTACAGCTTTGAGCTATATATATTTACTGTACTGTACACTACAGCAGGGGTTCTCAACCCGTGGGTCGCGACCCCTCGGGGGGTCGCTAAATTATTTTGGGGGGGGTCCCCAAATTATTTAAACATTTTTTTTTCTTGCAACTGAATGGCTGGAAAGTGGAAATGAAGAGTTTACATATAGTACACATAGTACATGCATACACCTTCCCTAATGATTATATCTGGTTTCAGTATTTATTTATGGTGTATTGTCTATAGAGACAGAGAGATATTAGAGGTTATTGTAGCAGTACCTTTATATTGGGGGTCGGGGGGGGGGGGGGGTGGGGCGGGGGTCCCGAGACATTGCCAAAGCATTTCCATGTCAAGGTTTGGACGGCTCTAGGACCCCCATAAGAGAAGGTTTGGACGGCTCTAGGACCCCCATAAGAGAAGGTTTGGACGGCTCTAGACCCCCATTAGAGAAGGTTTGGACGGCTCTAGGACCCCCATAAGAGAAGGTTTGGACGGCTCTAGGACCCCCATAAGAGAAGGTTTGGACGGCTCTAGGACCCCCATAAGAGAAGGTTTGGACGGCTCTAGGACCCCCATAAGAGAAGGTTTGGACGGCTCTAGACCCCCATAAGAGAAGGTTTGGACGGCTCTAGGACCCCCATAAGAGAAGGTTTGGACGGCTCTAGGACCCCCATTAGAGAAGGTTTGGACGGCTAGGACCCCCATAAGAGAAGGTTTGGACGGCTCTAGGACCCCCATAAGAGAAGGTTTGGACGGCTCTAGGACCCCCATAAGAGAAGGGTTGGACGGCTCTAGGGACCCCCATAAGAGAAGGTTTGGACGGCTCTAGGACCCCCATAAGAGAAGGTTTGGACGGCTAGGACCCCCATAAGAGAAGGTTTGGACGGCTCTAGGACCCCCATAAGAGAAGGTTTGGACGGCTAGGACCCCCATAAGAGAAGGTTTGGACGGCTCTAGGACCCCCATAAGAGAAGGTTTGGACGGCTCTAGGACCCCCATAAGAGAAGGTTTGGACGGCTAGGACCCCCATAAGAGAAGGTTTGGACGGCTCTAGGACCCCCATAAGAGAAGGTTTGGACGGCTAGGACCCCCATAAGAGAAGGTTTGGACGGGACCCCCATAAGAGAAGGTTTGGACGGCTCTAGGACCCCCATAAGAGAAGGTTTGGACGGGACCCCCATAAGAGAAGGTTTGGACGGCTCTAGGACCCCCATAAGAGAAGGTTTGGACGGCTCTAGGACCCCCATAAGAGAAGGTTTGGACGGCTCTAGGACCCCCATAAGAGAAGGTTTGGACGGCTCTAGGACCCCCATAAGAGAAGGTTTGGACGGCTCTAGGACCCCCATAAGAGAAGGTTTGGACGGCTCTAGGACCCCCATTAGAGAAGGTTTGGACGGCTCTAGGACCCCCATTAGAGAAGGTTTGGACGGCTCTAGGACCCCCATTAGAGAAGGTTTGGACGGCTCTAGGACCCCCATAAGAGAAGGTTTGGACGGCTCTAGGACCCCCATTAGAGAAGGTTTGGACGGCTCTAGACCCCCATAAGAGAAGGTTTGGACGGCTCTAGACCCCCATAAGAGAAGGTTTGGACGGCTCTAGGACCCCCATAAGAGAAGGTTTGGACCCCCATAAGAGAAGGTTTGGACGGCTCTAGGACCCCCATAAGAGAAGGTTTGGACCCCCATAAGAGAAGGTTTGGACGGCTCTAGGACCCCCATAAGAGAAGGTTTGGACGGCTCTAGGACCCCCATAAGAGAAGGTTTGGACGGCTCTAGACCCCCATTAGAGAAGGTTTGGACGGCTCTAGGACCCCCATTAGAGAAGGTTTGGACGGCTCTAGGACCCCCATAAGAGAAGGTTTGGACGGCTCTAGGACCCCCATAAGAGAAGGTTTGGACGGCTCTAGGACCCCCATTAGAGAAGGTTTGGACGGCTCTAGGACCCCCATAAGAGAAGGTTTGGACGGCTCTAGACCCCCATAAGAGAAGGTTTGGACGGCTCTAGGACCCCCATAAGAGAAGGTTTGGACGGCTCTAGGACCCCCATAAGAGAAGGTTTGGACCCCCATAAGAGAAGGTTTGGACGGCTCTAGGACCCCCATAAGAGAAGGTTTGGACCCCCATAAGAGAAGGTTTGGACGGCTCTAGACCCCCATAAGAGAAGGTTTGGACGGCTCTAGGACCCCCATAAGAGAAGGTTTGGACGGCTCTAGGACCCCCATAAGAGAAGGTTTGGACGGCTCTAGGACCCCCATAAGAGAAGGTTTGGACGGCTCTAGACCCCCATTAGAGAAGGTTTGGACGGCTCTAGGACCCCCATAAGAGAAGGTTTGGACGGCTCTAGGACCCCCATAAGAGAAGGTTTGGACGGCTCTAGGACCCCCATAAGAGAAGGTTTGGACGGCTCTAGGACCCCCATAAGAGAAGGTTTGGACGGCTCTAGACCCCCATAAGAGAAGGTTTGGACGGCTCTAGGACCCCCATAAGAGAAGGTTTGGACGGCTCTAGGACCCCCATAAGAGAAGGTTTGGACGGCTCTAGGACCCCCATAAGAGAAGGTTTGGACGGCTCTAGACCCCCATAAGAGAAGGTTTGGACGGCTCTAGGACCCCCATTAGAGAAGGTTTGGACGGCTAGGACCCCCATAAGAGAAGGTTTGGACGGCTCTAGGACCCCCATAAGAGAAGGTTTGGACGGCTCTAGGACCCCCATAAGAGAAGGTTTGGACGGGACCCCCATAAGAGAAGGTTTGGACGGCTCTAGGACCCCCATAAGAGAAGGTTTGGACGGCTCTAGGACCCCCATTAGAGAAGGTTTGGACGGGACCCCCATAAGAGAAGGTTTGGACGGCTCTAGGACCCCCATAAGAGAAGGTTTGGACGGCTCTAGGACCCCCATTAGAGAAGGTTTGGACGGCTCTAGGACCCCCATTAGAGAAGGTTTGGACGGCTCTAGGACCCCCATTAGAGAAGGTTTGGACGGCTCTAGACCCCCATAAGAGAAGGTTTGGACCCCCATTAGAGAAGGTTTGGACGGCTCTAGACCCCCATAAGAGAAGGTTTGGACGGCTCTAGGACCCCCATTAGAGAAGGTTTGGACGGCTCTAGGACCCCCATTAGAGAAGGTTTGGACGGCTCTAGGACCCCCATAAGAGAAGGTTTGGACCCCCATTAGAGAAGGTTTGGACGGCTAGGACCCCCATAAGAGAAGGTTTGGACGGCTCTAGGACCCCCATTAGAGAAGGTTTGGACGGCTCTAGGACCCCCATAAGAGAAGGTTTGGACGGCTCTAGGACCCCCATAAGAGAAGGTTTGGACGGCTCTAGGACCCCCATAAGAGAAGGTTTGGACGGCTCTAGGACCCCCATAAGAGAAGGTTTGGACGGCTCTAGGACCCCCATAAGAGAAGGTTTGGACGGCTCTAGGACCCCCATAAGAGAAGGTTTGGACGGCTCTAGGACCCCCATAAGAGAAGGTTTGGACGGGACCCCCATAAGAGAAGGTTTGGACGGCTCTAGGACCCCCATAAGAGAAGGTTTGGACGGCTCTAGGACCCCCATAAGAGAAGGTTTGGACGGCTCTAGGACCCCCATAAGAGAAGGTTTGGACGGCTCTAGGACCCCCATAAGAGAAGGTTTGGACGGCTCTAGGACCCCCATAAGAGAAGGTTTGGACGGCTCTAGGACCCCCATAAGAGAAGGTTTGGACGGCTCTAGCAGTGATTTTCAACCATTTTAATCCATTGAGACCTGGAACGCATCCATGTCACGTTAGCGTTTAACCACATTAACCATCAACCCATTTTGGGCGGGAACCCCTTTTGGTGTTTTAAACATTGTTATAATTTAGCTATTGAAAAATAGCAGATCTACAAGCTCATAGCGCGCCACCGAGTGGCACGCTATGAACTTGTAGGTCTGCTATTTTTGAAAAATCGTTAAAATGTGCCTCAAATCTTTCCGAAAATTGTCATGATTTAGAAAACTTTTTTTTTTAAATTTCGACGTCAGGCCTGAATGGGTTAAATGGTAAATGGTAAATGGTGCATTTATATAGCGCCTTTATCCAAGGCGCTTTACATAGATTGTGCATTACATTCACCCATTCACACACACATTCATACACCGATGGTGGCGGAAGCCATGCAAGGTACCAACCAGCACATCGGGAGCAATTTGGGGTTCAGTGTCTTGCCCAAGGACACTTCGACATGTAGACAGGAGGAGCCGGGATTCGAACCGCCGCCACAGCCGCCCATTTTCATTTCAAGGACCCCCAGGTTTGGCCTGAATTAGGCTACGGTCCCCTATTTAATGGCATTTCTATCTCTGGGACCCCAATGTATATTGTAAAATCAAAGTTAATTTAAGTGATTTGGTTCCATTTGTGCACTCTCTGAGTTACAGACCCATAAGGGTCCATTTGGTTCCTAACTATCATTTAGCCCTCAAGGACCCCTGGGGGTCCCCGGACCCCACTTTGAGAACCACTGCACTACAGTAGACTTGTCTTTAACGTTACACTGTTCAGATTACCTCGAAAATCAATAACATGTCATGTGATCGGTGACTAATTGACACATGATCAAAAGTGGGACGTTTTAATGTGTGACACCACTTCCTCATGGGGGCGGGGGGGTGGAGGGGGGAAGGGGGGTCCATATCCTCTTTTTGGATGGGTGGATGACACACTGTTGGTCTGTTATAGTGGGTTTCAACCTTTTTTTCATATCAAGGTCCGTTAGTATTCTGCATTCGAGCCACGGACTTATTGATGAATTGATTTAGCCTCTCAGACTCAAGACTTATAGAATATTTTGCTGTAGTTGGGATACGATTTTGTCCACAATTCCATGCTGTATTGATGTTGGTACCATTAGGAGAGATAACAGGCAAACGTCGATCAAAATAACGATTCTTCTGCATTCTCTAATTGTGTAGACTTGTAAATTAAGTAATGCCGATATTTAACAATAATTAATCTCTTGAAAGCATAAAATGCCCCTGTGTGTTGGTCTGTACTGTACTGTACTGTACTGTACTGTACTGTACTGTACTGTACTGTACTGTACTGTACTGTACTGTACTGTACTGTACTGTACTGTACAGTACTGTACAGTACTGTACAGTGTATGTCTGTCCAATGTGTATACACGTTCAAAACCAGCTTGCTGTAGATCTGCTATACCTTTCATGCTTTTGTCTGACGCTCTGTAGTATACGATGAAGTGTCGCATTAATTTACGACAAAATAACAACGATAAATAGTTCTTAGAACTTGGACTCATTTTGAACTTGAACTCCTGGCCATGCTTTGAGGCTGAGAGGTCAAGGCCCCGTGTTGATGTTCTGCTCCTAAATATAGCGTCACAACCTCAGCCCGTCAACTGCCCGTCAGAGCTGACCTCAAATGCTGGCAGTTGTGGAAAGTGTCAATACTGTCATTTAGAAATGTGCAAAACATGTCCTGGGTGCGTTGTCCGTTTAATGATTCTACCTGCTGTGTCTCTGTCCCTGGAGATATGACGTGATCAGGGCTCCAGCGTGCGACCTATTAGGTCGCATATGCGACTTAATTTATTAAGGGTGATACTTAAAATGTAATGAGGTCGCACAGGTGCGACTTGCTGGAAGGATGAGTGGAGGGGAACAAAAACATCCCGCAGTGCTTGCCCGTTCCATTGATTGAAAACATTGGACGTTCGCCTGACGCCCAGTGTTCAAAGAACGATCGTTCACGAAAACCCACAAATAAGCCCTTCAGACTTGGATGGTCAGAGCGGCGCGATTACATACAAAGTCAATTCAAAGACGAGAATTGCGCAAACGGGCGAGGCGCGACCTGCCGCGGTACAAACTGGACGAACCGAGGCGAATATATATTCAGGTCTGAACGCAGCTTATCCGACACAAATTAACTAATCTTTCTCAGCTGTACAATTTCACTGGAGCGCGCAGCGCGCATATCTAACTGCATGATGATCAGTCATGATCTACACAGACAGCCGACTCCCGACCCAAACACTGAGTGAAACTTAGTAAACGTGTTGTTTGTGCCACGAAAAATAGCTTCCAAACTCCAAAGCTTGTTATGTTTGCATCGAGGAGGTAGCCTATGTGTCCATACCATAGGTCCATACATGATGATCGGCCAACAAAATACATTAATCTCCCTCCCAGTGAGTGAAGAGCACTGATGCCTGATTTATTCTAAGTGTTCCGTGCTGAAAATAGCTGATCTACAAGCTCACAACGCGTCGCGGACAGATCAGCTATTTTCAGCACGCGGAGATATGCAGGCTCTGAGAGCATTCAGAAACTTTTGCCTTCACAATAAAAGCATACAGCTTTCACAAGTTGGCCCATAAAGACAAGGAAAAGGATTAAGAATTTGGTGGCATTTCACATTGCAAAAGATTTTTTCCAAAATGTAAAAATATTATAATAAGGAATTCCTTTGTATAATGGTAATGGAGATATTGTACAAATTGTCACTTTATTAATCCAAAAGGTTTGGACTGCATTTAATTTTCAACACAAAACCTTAAACTGACTTTCTGTGTGTGGAATATAAATATTGCCTTTATTGACTGAGTGACTTTGTGGTGGGTTGAAACCATCTACAGTGTTTTGAAGTATTGCTGTTTTTTACACAGTGACCTTTGTAGGGGGTTTTATGATTCAAACCTTTAATGGTGGAAACCACTACATAAATAAATGGCGCCCGATGTGGGGGCATGATAAGATCATATATTAATACCACGCTATACAAAGAAAAAAATGGTGCTACCTAATTTGTGGTGGCGCTACCAAATGAAAAGGTAGGTGGCACCAGTGCTACCTGTGAAAAAGTTAGTCTGGAGCCCTGGACGTGATTATGTTTTGTCATCTTGACCTTGACCTCAGTTCTGACCCTGCATGGCCTGGCTTTGACCTTTTGGTCATCATGTCTTTGTTCTAGTGCAGCCGACTGGTGTCACAGTGACATTCACACATCCTCCGTTGTTGGGACGGGTTAGTTTGTTCACAGTCGCACGCACACACGCACGCACGCACGCACGCATGCACACACAAGCACACACACACTTATGGTAAGGATCAAGTGATTGATTGTTACGTGACAATGACTTGCAGGACTGCAACTGCAACTTCCCCATTAAGGTGTCCGTCTGCCTTTCCGTCCGTCACGCTGAAGTTTCAGTTGTGGTTTTTGTGGAGATTTCCCAGAATGGCCTGTATGCACGCACGCACGCACGCACGCACGCACGCACGCACGCACTGTATGCACGCACGCATGGCGCACACGGCACTTTCTTACCCTGATGATCTCCCTGTTTGAATGGTTGACCGACCTCATGTTTACTGTCGGTCAGAGAGAGAGAGAGAATGTTGTAAAAAAAAGGTCCTGTCAGGTTGTGATGGAAAAAGTACCCAACTTGTTTACTTAGTGAAAGTATCAATACTGCAATATTAAACCAGGTATTCAAAATAGTGATCGACCGATAATCGGTCACGGCCGATTATCGGCTTCGATATTCATGTTTTTTATTAATATCGGTATCGGTGGTAAAAGATAATAATCGAAAAAAAACGGCCGATTATTTTATTTTTCCTCATGCGCAAATATTGGCGCAACAACCTCTCACTAAAAATGTGCCGACCAAAAGATACTTAGATTGATTGAAAACAGACATCATGAGCCAATGAAACGAATGAATCCTCTGCGAGTGCGTCTTAAGGAGAGCGTCTACAGTGCTGGGCAGTGGGCACAGAAAAAAAAACAACACTGCATGTGCGCAGAGCTGGGGACACCCTGCCGCTTTGTCGTGGAGCAACTGGCTGTTTTACAAGTAAGAGACACAATTATATAACCCTTCACAGCGTGCTTATACATTTACACTTAACATATTATTATCTCGGAAATAATTAACTGTCTGTCTCGCTTTCTCTCTCTCAAAGAGACATGTGGAAAACTTTCCGACAGCCATGAGCCATCACATTCCGCCTTAAACACTCACCAGTTCAACTTCTCCAAGAAGCAACACGGAGCTTGTTTTTCAGGTAATCCGTTCGTTGTAATTTAACACATGTAAAATATAATATAGCATTATGTGACTGACTGCTGACTCGCTTTCGAATGTTTTATCTCGTCTCACAGGAGGGGAAGCCACGGTGTGCTGCAGTTCTACCGTCATCAACGGAGTGAAAGAAGGACATTCTTCTTCCACGGCTGTTTTTAAAGTAAGATAACTTGACTGAACTGCTTTGTTTATAAAAGCATGATTATCATCGACGCGTACATGAAATGTGCGGCCAGTCGAGCTTCTAGTCAACTGTGCAACAAGTAAACATTACTGGGGGCAGCCATTTTGCCCAAAATCAGACGAGGGAGCACAATTGTATGGGTCACGAGATTCAATGTAACACCGTTACATAGAACGTAGCCATGTAGTGTTACATATAAAATGTGACCTTATATAAATGTGCTACCCCAGGTAGCGCATTTATATAAGGGTAACATTTTCTATGTAACAATCACAGTATTTGTATTTAGCATTTTTGGACATTTAGGCTGCCCCACAATATCTCAAAGACATATTTTAGTACTTTACATTTATAGTATGGTATAAATTAATTCAAATATAGTGAAATTAAAAATAGCCAATCTACAAGCTCACAATGTTTTAATGAGGCTTGTAGAGGGCCATTATCAGTATTATTATGTACTTGTTCATTATTACAAAAATAATCATTGACTCTCTCAACCTCCTGTTATTGTAGATGGCTCCTCCGGGACGGCGTATAAGTGTAGTCTGGGACTATTTCACTAAATCAGCAACAGGCACAACAATCTGCAATATTTGCCATGAAAACCCCAGCACAGGATCAGCTTTAAAAAAGAATCAGAATACGACAAACCTCTGGAACCATCTTCAAAACAGTCACAAGCCACTGCACAGTGAAGCTAAAAAGAAGGAAGAGGAAAATCAAAAGCAGAGACGGGCTGCTGCTGAAACTGAAAGTACCTCTTCTCGTTCTCAGCCTACCATTGAGGGCATGTTTGATAACCAAAGAAAGTGGGATAATTCGGATAACAGATCTAAAGAATATGACAAATTAATTATAGAGATGATGGTGACTGACAACCAACCATTCACCATGGTGTCTGATCCTGGCTTTAGGCGCTTAATGGCAAGAGCTGAACCCAGATACCTACTGAAAACCGACAAGTATTATCGAACATCTATGATGCCATCTCTTAATGAAAAGCTACACGCTAAGGTTAAAGCACTGATCCAACCAGAGAATGCTGGTCACTCACTCGCCTTCACTACAGACTGCTGGTCTGGGGCAACAGAGTCACTGATGAGCCTAACATGTCACTTCATTGATCAGCAATGGAGCAGAAAGCAGGTGGTTCTCAACACAAAGGTAATGGTGGGGTCCCACACACATCTTTATATTAAAGAAGTGTTCCTGGGCATGCTTGACTCCTGGGGTATCGACCAAGACCGTGTACTGCTCGTTCTGCGAGACAACGGAGCCAATATTGTAAAGGCAATGAAGGTTGCTGAACTGCCACACTTCGGCTGCACAGCACACACATTACAATTAGTGGTGCGTGATGGCCTGTCATGTCAGAGAGCAGTTATCGACGTCATAGCCATCCTGAAGAAATGTGCTACCCATTTCAATCACTCCGTCCTTGCCAAGCAACGTCTGAAGGCCATTCAAGAAGACCTTGGTATTGTGCAACACAATATCATCCAGGCAGTCCCAACAAGATGGAACTCAGAGCTCCACATGCTGCAAAGAATGCTCGAGCAGAAGAATGCCCTCAGCGTCTACGGCAGTGACCACGGAGGGTTCACAATTCCCGAAGCTCATCAGTGGGCTATTGTGACAAATTTGATTGACACTCTCCTCCCAATAGAGAAAGTGACTTTGGAAGTCAGCCATTATGAGTCCTCTGTTTCCTGCGTCATTCCCAGTGTGATGGTACTGAAGATGCTGCTTGAAGAGGAAGAAGAGTCTGGGAAAGGCATCAGAACCGTCAGAGAAGCCATGAGGAACAGCCTTGTTAGACGATACTCGACATTGGAAGAAACAAAACATGTGGTGCTGGCATGTCTCTTAGATCCCCGCTACAAGTGTCATGCCTTCTCCTCTGACACCACAATGACCAAAGCCAAAGAATGGCTGAAAGAGGATGAACAAGAAATGGAAGTTGCTCAGACTGCTGCTTCAAGTGAGGAATCTGAAGATGAGGAGGGACAGCAGGCTGCAGCACATGGGAGTGATGGCCCTGGGACCCACAAAAGGCAACGGACAGAGGCTGCACAGCAGACACCTCGTTGCCGCATTGATGACATGTACCAGGCTCTGCTAGGGCGCCATGCGGTGGGTGGCCCATCAGACAAAGAAGAAGACCTTGATCAACAGCTACAGCGCTACGTAAGAGAGCCAGTGATTGACAGGCAAACAGGTGATCCTTTGCAGTGGTGGAGCCAGAATGAAAAGCACTTCAAGCTTCTTGCACCACTAGCTAGAAAGTATCTCTGCCCACCACCCTCCTCCGTACCAAGTGAGCGCGTCTTTAGTGAAGTCGCTGCAATCTATGAGAAAAAAAGGAACCGTCTCACTGGAGAGCATGCAGAACAACTGTGCTTTCTGCACCACAATCTGGTGCTTCTGAACTGGGAGTATTGAGCCTGAGGGGATGATGATGATGGCTGTGAAAAAAAAAGAACCAAAAAACCTCTGTTGGAGTCTGTTGCTGTACTAAACACAGCCTGCACTTTATACTGTACTACTACGCACTGTGTTGAATGTTCCATATGCTGCTACTGTGCTACAGTACATTGCACTTGTTTAAAAAATGCATTGGGGGGGGGGGGGGGGAAGAGGAGGAGGAGGAGGAGTGTTACTGAACACAATGTTGTTCTTGCATCTTGCTTTTGAAAAGCAATAAATGTTTTCCAATACAAAAAAAAAAAAGAACCAAAAAACCTCTGTTGGAGTCTGTTGCTGTACTAAACACAGCCTGCACTTTATACTGTACTACTACGCACTGTGTTGAATGTTCCATATGCTGCTACTGTGCTACAGTACATTGCACTTGTTTAAAAAATGCATTTGGAGGAGGAGGAGGAGGAGTGTTACTGAACACAATGTTGTTGTTCTTGCATCTTGCTTTTGAAAAGCAATAAATGTTTTCCAATACATTTAAAGGAATTCTTGTGTTGAAAGTTATTTCATTTTTTTTTTTTTTTTTAACTTATATTCATATCGGTTCATCATATCGGTAATCGGGCTTTTTGACTCTTCACAAATCGGTCATCGGTCATATCGGCCAAAATCCATATCGGTCGATCACTAATTCAAAATGTACTCAAGTAAAAGTACAGAAGTGAGTGTGAGAGATTTAGTGTCTATCTCCCAACTCATCTCCCAAATGCCTGCCATTCCAACTCGCCATGCAAAAAGAAATGCTGTATGTCTGGTTACAGTCACACATGCTCTCTCTCTCTCTCTCTCTCTCTCTCTCTCTCTCTCGCTCTCACACCTACAAGTTCACTAATGCTGTTGGTATCCTGTGCCAAATATAGCAGATATCTTTCTAGTACAAGGTCAAAGTCAAAATGCAATGCGGCGGACTGCGTGAGCTTGCAGATCTGCTAGTATGTTGGCCACGGGGCAGTGAGTGCGGTGCGACGGAGTATGGATCAGGCATAACAGCTCTGATATCTATAGACATGATGTAATGAGTACTGTACTCCTGTACTGTACATGTGAGGTACAGTGGAACGTACACCGATGTGTTTCTATTTCCGCTCCGCTCGCCAACGGCTTGCTCTGATGTTCATAGATGGATCCGTGCACCACTTGTCATAAAGCATGTTGGTGTTGAGACACTTCATGACTAGCCTGCTGGCCAGCCGCCAGACTGATATCACTGTGTAGATATTACTCTGGAATCTCTGTGTGGCTCCTGCATTTCCAAGGGGTGAATTTAAAAAAAATCACACCCGTGTGAAGTGAGGAGTGCTCTTATCATCATACGTACATACATCATCTCATTCTGGCCAATCACAATTTGCGTCCACACTTTGGGCAGTATTATGCGTGTCTTAAGTACCAGGTCTTATTACTTAACTTAAGACCTGGAGGCGTGATCAATGCCATTTGGCTATTCTGAGTGGCCAAACAGCATTGACCTTAAGACTCCAGGTCTTAAGTTAAGTCATAAGACCTGGTACTTAAGAGTGTCTTCAACGTTTGTGTTTACAAAATGTTTGTGTTTACACTCAAAGCTGGGCATAGGAGCGGCTAGTGCCCCTCAAAAAATGCCTCCGGTGATGAACGATATTTACATACTTGGCAACACAACTTTTTAAGATTTGTCTGGTTTCAGCAAACCCAAATATACAAAGATCCACGCCAGAGCAATCGATGGGACGGATGAATTGTATGTGTTGATAAAAGGGAAGAGCACGTCAGCAGACTTTTGTAGACTTTTGTATTGTTCTTAATTTAACTTTTAATCTGTTTTAAATCAATGACCTCTTCCATACAGGAAAGGATTCCAAATAAGCCAGCTGGCGTCTTCGTTTCCTTGCATTGTATTTTTGTTCTTTGATATGTATTGTCTATATTTTGTACTACGTGCTAAATAAATAAACCTAAACCTAAACCTAAGCACTTCCACAGCATACAGCAGACACCATGTCACAGAGGATAACAACACAATACAGTTCTGAGGCTTATTTCCTGTCGTGGTCCTGACTGTCTAAGACAGTGGTTTTCAACCCTTTTCACATCAAGGTCCATTTGAGCCACGGACCACCATTTGATGAAATTTTGCCTCTCAGACCCAAAAACGTATGAATATTTTGTTTTGTCCACAATTCCATGCTGTATTGATGTTGTTACCATTAGGAGAGATAGCAGGCAAACGTTGATCAAAATAACAATTCTTCTACATTCTCTAATTGTGTATGCAATCATTTTACTCTTGAGAGTGTAATTTTTTTTTGTAAGCTGCTACTGATGATGCAATTTTACACTCTTCAAGAGTTAAAGATCTATAATGGTCCATTTGGTCACCAACTCTCCCATCATTTAGCTGCATGGGGACCACCTGGAACCCCCTCAAGGACCACTGGTTGAATCATTTAGCTATATGGGGACCACCTGGAACCCCCTCAAGGACCACTGGTTGAATCATTTAGCTATATGGGGACCACCTGGAACCCCCTCAAGGACCACTGGTTGAAAACCACTGCTCTAAGAGAAACACTTAACAGACTATAGTAGCAGCAGCGGCATTACAGTGTGTGCACAGCTAAATATAGCCAACACCAGGTGTGCACACTTCTTGCTTTAAATGGGGGTCATTACGTTCTGGGTGTCCCTGGGGAAAAACATCACACTCGTGTGAAGTGAGGGGCGACTGGTAATGTGTGTGTGCATAACAGTCCATAGACTGGGCTGCCACTCTGTTTGTTAATACATTGGGTGGCTTTATTTCACACCCGTCGGCTGCAAACTGCGAGATATCTCGTATTTGATCGCTTTATATCGATATAAAGGCACGCACGCATGCACGCACGCACGCACGCTCGCTCGCGCAACTCCCAGAGGCATGCCGTTTACTGTACCTGTATGGCGAAATTGTAATTCTGTTTATGTCAATATACCAGTTAATGTAATCTAGAGTGAATGCACTAACCGTAGTTATGTTTTAATGTATTTATTTTTTTGTTTTGTTTTTTGTTTTCTTTCTTTTCTTTTGTGATATATGTAATGTTGTAATGTTTTTTTTGTATGTATATTATTCTGTGAGGACCCCAGGAAGAATAGCTGTTGCCAGGTGCAACAGCTAATGGGGATCCTAAATAAACTAAACTAAACTAAACCTCAGTGCAAACGAGTAAACGACATGCCTCTGGGTTGGGTTAGACCAGTCTTTAGTCCTACAACTACAACCTATCTCAAACCCTCACCCCAACCCTAACCTCCCACGGGGCAGCACACCTAAACCTAACCTTAACCCATGTCTAACCAATGACTAGTCTAAACTAAGTATGCACCCCGGTAACTGTAGCTGTACCTCACTTTGCAGATAGAGGATAATTCAAGCTTTTCGTACAGCTGCAACGTTGGTGAGTTTGACGTTGTTTAATACAATCAGATCAGACTTTTCTGTTTAGATGTATGCGGGCTATCAATGAGATATTGCACCTAGTTACCACCTTGCCATTAACTTATATGTCAAGATGACCGCGGTGTGCATATGGTCAACAGAGGGGCGAGGGGCCGTCGGGTAGCCTGGGCTGTCGGTAGATCCGTGTGCAATCAATGGTTGTATTTAGTCTCCCTGCTCTTCTATTGAGACATTTACATGGGGTCAAAGGTCAATGTCTCACCTAGACACAGCAGATCTGACACGAATTCTGACCCCATTCTGACCCCATGGTCCAGATTCTCCCCTGAGCAAGCAGGGCATGGCTCTATTAGCTCAATATGGTAAAGAGGAAGCTGGGGACAGGCTATCCAGGGTAGAAGAAGAAAGTTGCTTAATTTCCACTTCTGGAAACAGAATGTCTATTTATTTACGTTCTTGTTTGTTTGAGATTCTTTTTGTTCAGCATCCATGGTAACATTTGTGCCAGAATAAAATAAAGAAAGGGGAGCTTGTGTTGTGTGTGGCATACGTGCGATTGCATGTGTGTGTCTGCACGTTTGTTTGTTTGTTTGTGCGTGCGTGGCTGCGTGCGTGCGTGCGTGCGTGTGTGTGTGCGGTGTCTCCACAGTCCATTGGTGTGTGTGTGCGCGTGCGCGTCTCCATTGTCCAATGTATGTGTGTGCACGTGTGCGACTACATAGTCCATTGGTTGCCTGTGTGCGTGCGCGCCTCCTATAGTCTATTGGTGTGTGTGTGCACGTGTGTTTGTGTGCACGTTTGTTTGTGTGTGTACGTGCGTACATGTTTGTGCGTGCGTGTATGCGTCTCCACTCTCCATAGTCCATTGGTGTGTGTGTGTGTGCGTGCTCGTCTCCATTGTCCAATGTATGTGTGTGCACGTGTGCGTCTACATAGTCCATTTGTGTGTGTGCGTGCACGGCTGCGGTCTCCATAGTCCATTGGTGTGTGTGTGCGTGCACGGCTGCGGCCACCATAGTCCATTGATGTGTGTGCATGCATTCGCGGTCTCCCTAGTGTGTGCGTGCACGTCTCCTATAGTCCATTGTCAAACAGAGTACAAGGCTGTCTTGGTCAGTGATCTCGCCTCCTACACAGCGGCCGTGCGATTGGCCACACGCCGACAGGAACGCGGCTCTCCCGGCCAATGAGCTCGGGGCCCCCCAGTAGAGGTGTCCCCCTCCCCCCCCCGGACCAAAATAACCCAGTAAATACAGTGCTGTTGCTGTGTGTGTGTGCGCGTGTGTGTGTGTGTGTGCGTGTGTGTGTGTGTGCGTGTGTGTGCGTGCGTGCGTGCGTGCGTGCGTGCGTGTGTGTGCGTGCGTGCGTGCGTGCGTGTGTGTGCGTGCGTGCGTGTGTGTGCGTGTGCGCGTGTGCGCGTGTGTTGCTGAAGACTCTTCTGTGTACAAACAACAAGGACTTGTTTAGCTCGCTGCTGGGAAGTAACTAAGTATACTTTTACAGCTGGGAAGTAACTAAATATACTTTTACTCAAGTGCAGTGGTTCTCAAACCTTGTCGCGTCGAGGAGGACCCCCAAATTCATGTGTATTTTGGCCGCATATATATATATATATATATATATATATATATATATAATCGTTCAATATATATATATATATATATATATATTGAACGATTTACCTCAATAAGCCTGATTTAACGATTTTCACGATTTTTCAAGATCTTTCAAAAGTAGCAGATCTCCAAGGATATGGCAAATATTTCCATATTCGCCATCTTTGAATAGCCACAGTGTAAAATATGGTTAAACTTTGGTTGAAAGGATTATTCTTGATACTATATATTTACCAATTTTGCTGGCGACCCCCTGGCATTTTGGCAGACCTTGATGGCATCGCAAAGCCTGATTTACTTAGATGTGTGCCGAAGATTGCCGATCTAGCCAATCGCCATCATCGTTTTCGTTTTGAATTAGTTTTAGTGAAAAAATGCAGTTTTAGTTGGGGTGCATACGTTGGTCCGACATACAGTCCCACAGGGATTAGTCCGACGCATTAGAACTCTGTTAAAAGCTCATCCGTGGCTTCCCTGTGAGGTTAGGTTAGGGTTTGGGTGACAGACTAATGCTTGTCGGACCAAAAAAAACAAATGCACCCGTTTTAGTCGACACACTTCACACTGTACGATTAGAGTTAACACTACTTAGAGTATGTCTTCTTCCTTCTTCCAGCACTGGTAAGTAAACACACTGGCTGGCTGTTTGAGGATCTATGGAACAGGCTACAGGCTCTGTTATGTATACAGACAGACAGAGGCAGGACTGACTGACTGCCTCAGCACCATGCTAGCAGCCAGTGTTGTCCTCTGTTGTGTTGACAACTGAACTGACTGAGGCACAAGTGGCCCGGTGGCACTTTGATACAGAATGCATGTGTCTGTGCGGACAGAGAGAGAGAGGCCAGTGGCACTTTGATACAGAATGCATGTGTCTGTGCGGACAGAGAGAGAGAGAGAGGTCAGTGGCACTTTGACACAGAATGTGTATTTGTGTCTGTGTGGATATTGAGAGAGGCCGCTGGCACTTTGATACAGGCAGGACAAGACAGTTTTATTGCTAATGAGCACATTTCATCAACGAGACGATTCAAAGTGCTTTACACAGAACATCAAGCAAAGGAAACACAATTTTTCAATGACTTTAGGATACAATAAAATTAAAGAAGTACACAATAATAACAGATAAACTTCAAACTTCCCATGTTAGTATAGAATAAGGCATTCTAATGACATACATTCCTTTAGACTCAAAATATGGGTGTAAACAGCTTAGTGAATCATGAATAGTGGCAGCAGACCTGGAGTTTGTTCCTGATATGTGTATCATAAAAACTAAATGCTGCTTCCACACGTTTATGTTTGGTTTTAGGGACAGAAAGCAGAGCTTTCCTCCAGATGACCTGAGAGGTCTAGATAGTTCATGATATCAAACAAGACCAGACATGTATTTTGGCCCATCCATCTTCAACCACTTATCCGTAGTCGGGTCGCGGGGGCAACAGCTCCACCAGAGTGCTTCCCTCTCCAGAGAAACATTAGTGACTTCTTCCTGGGTGATCTTCTTCCCGAGACGTTCCAAGGCCAGTGAGTCGATGTGTTTCCTCCAAATGCGCTTTGACCCCGTATTTTGAATTCCATTCTTTGACACCCAGGGAGTCAGTGTAAAGATTTCAAGAAATGCAGTGACATGTTCCACTTTCTTGGTATTAGTAAAGTGCCAAGCTGCAGCGTTCTGATACAGAATGTGTATGGGTTGGTCCATCATTGGCCCGTGGGCCGGACTTTGGACACCGCTGCTGCTATCTAGTATATACAGTATAATGCATTTGTGTTTTAGTGACAGTGAGACCCTGCCTGAGGGGGACAATCCTAATTGATCGGTCTCTGGGACAGTGAGACCCTGCCTGAGGGGGACAATCCTAATTGATCGGTCTCTGGCCGGATGCTCTGCTCTGTCCGCGTCCATGGATCAATAACCGGCAGTCACCTGATGGCACATTTATGGATTGAATTGTCTCCACTTTACAAAAACGTGTATTGTAATTGTAACTATGTACATTTACTCAAGTACTGTACTTAATTTTGAGGTATTTGTACTTGAATGTTTCCAATTTCCAATCATTTTACTACGTCTCGGAGGCAAATATTTTACTTTTACTCTACTACATTTATTTGAAAACTTTAGTTACTAATACTATTTACCTTGTAGATTATTATTATTACTAAATAGACATTAACCACTACAGCCCTACAGTACATTTCGTACATTTACAATCTACAAGCTCACAATGTGTCCGATGTGACGCATTGTGAGCTTGTAGATCGGATATTTTCAAATGATTTTTTTAATACATTTGAAAACTTGAAACCGGACATTCTGCATAATGCAGTACTTTCTACTTGTGGTACTTTAACTACATTTTGATGCCAATACTTTTATACTTTTACTCAAGTCCATTTTGAATTCCGGACTTTGACTTGTTAGTAGTTCTTTCTGGGGGTCCCTGGCACAAACGATTTTCAGATGGGGGTCTGCGGCCGTATTTGCGACGTCCTTGACACTAAACAGTTTGAGAACCACTGATTTATAGGACTTGGCACTTGTCACTTTGTGCACATTGTCCGCTCTAAACCTCCTGGTTTTTGGAAACAGATCAGATCATTCCCAGTTCATGACTGTTCTGTATTTACAGTATAAGTCACAGTGAGTTCTCCTTCAGTTTGTGACTGACGTTCTGTTCTGTATTTACAGTACAAGTCACAGTGAGTTCTCCTTCAGTTTGTGACTGACGTTCTGTTCTGTATTTACAGTCTAAGTGACAGTAAGTTCTCCTTCCATGCATGTGATTAGTGTGGTCATGTGATTAGTGTGGTCGTGTCGTGCATCATGAGTCCTCCGCATAGAAACGCCTTGTGTTTTACCCACACAGCGTTCCTCGTTTCTCTTTTCCATTGTGGTTTCTCTACCGATAACATCGTCATCACAAACCTTGTCTCTTTTCCCTTCTGGTTTCTCTACCGATAACATCATCATCACAAACCTTGTCTCTTTTCTCTTGCGGTTTCTCTACCGATAACATCATCATCACAAACCTTGTCATCTTTTCCCTTGTGGTTTCTCTACCGATAACATCATCATCACAAACCTTGTCATCTTTTCCCTTCTGGTTTCTCTACCGATAACATCATCATCACAAACCTTTTCTCTTTTCCCTTCTGGTTTCTCTACCGATAACATCATCATCACAAACCTTTTCCCCTTTACCTTGTGGTTTCTCCATCATCACAAACCTTTTCCCCTTTACCTTGTGGTTTCTCCATCATCACAAGCCTACCTCCTCCTTCTATCATGGCCATAACAGGTACTGACTCATTTATTAGTGAGAACCCAGAACTCAGCAAGAGTCTAAACACGGGACTCGGTTCCAGACCCAAGCGGAGTAAATGTAGACTCCATCTCAGCCACACAGCGGGCTGAAGCCTGTACAAGGATTGAGAGAATATTATGCCTTGATGCGGAATCATGTAGAGCAGTGGTTTTCAACCCTTGTTTTCATATAAAGGCCCATTCATTCGGCATTTGAGCCACGGACCACCATTTGATGAACATTTGCCTCAATTTAGCCTCAATATTTTGGATAAAATTTTATCCACAATTCCATGCTGTATTGATGTTGGTACCATTAGGAGAGACAGCAGGCAAACGTTGATCAAAATAACAATTCTTCTACATTCTCTAATTAAGTAATGCAGATGTTTAACAATAATGTAACTCGTATGAGTGTAGAATGAAACCAAATGGACCCGTAAGGGTCCACTCTCAAGATTTTAAATCTATATGGGTCTATTTGGTTACCAACTTTCCATAATTTCACCGGGGACAACCTGGAACCCACTGGTTGAAAACCACTGATGTAGAGATTTAGAGAAATCACCTTTCTCTTTCCTTTCTCGTTTCTCAGGCGATAACAACATCCCCGACCGCATGATGGTTGTTTCCTCCACACATGCCGTCATTACAGTTGACCTCGTGACCAGTGAATGTGTTTCCATCCACACACCATGCAGTGAATGTGTTTCCATCCACACACACCATGCAGTGAATGTCTTTCCATCCACACACCATACAGTGTGGGTCATGACCTTCCATCCACACATCATGCAGTGAATGTGTTTCCATCCACAGTCTACACACCATGCAGTGAATGTCTTTCCATCTACACACCATGCAGTGAATGTCTTTCCATCCACACACCATGCAGTGAATGTGTTTCCATCCACACACCATGCAGTGAATGTGTTTCCATCCACACACCATGCAGTGAATGTGTTTCCATCCACACATCATGCAGTGTGGGTCATGACCTTCCATCCACACATCATGCAGTGTGGGGTCATGACCTTCCATCCACACACCATGCAGTGTGGGGTCATGACCTTCCATCCACACACCATGCAGTGTGGGGTCATGACCTTCCATCCACACACCATGCAGTGTGGGGTCATGACCTTCCATCCACACACCATGCAGTGTGGGGTCATGACCTTCCATCCACACACCATGCAGTGTGGGGTCATGACCTTCCATCCACACACCATGCAGTGTGGGGTCATGACCTTCCATCCACACACCATGCAGTGAATGTGTTTCCATCCACACACCATGCAGTGAATGTGTTTCCATCTACACATCGTGCAGTGAATGTGTTTCCATCTACACATCGTGCAGTGAATGTGTTTCCATCCACACACCATGCAGTGAATGTGTTTCCATCCACACACCATGCAGTGAATGTGTTTCCATCCACACACCATGCAGTGAATGTGTTTCCATCTACACATCGTGCAGTGAATGTGTTTCCATCCACACACCATGCAGTGAATGTGTTTCCATCCACACATCGTGCAGTGTGGGTCATGACCTTCCATCCACACACCATGCAGTGTGGGTCATGACCTTCCATCCACACACCATGCAGTGTGGGTCATGACCTTCCATCCACACACCATGCAGTGTGATAAAATACCACAATTTTTTTTTCTACTCTAGTCTGTGTCTCATAAGAGGGCTGTGGGCAGTTCCGAAATCCGTACACCAGTGACATCATCGTGAGGCAGATTTTCTTTAACCCATTTTGACCTGAGATCAGATTCTAAAAATGTCTTCTACATCCTGACAGTTTTCTGAAAAAGCTATGTTTCTAGGCCAGTCGTTCTTCGCTTGTAGATCTGCTATTTTTCAATAGCTAAAGCATAACATAATGCTAACACCAAAAGGGGTTCCCGCCCAAAATGGGTTAAACAAGATTTAAAAAATATATATATATTTTATTATCATGAGAACTTATCGCATTGCAACTTTTAAGACTTTTAAGTCACTGGTGGACAGGTTTCTGAACTGCCCACAGCCCTCCTATGAGACAGACTGAGTAGAAAAAAATGGTGGTATTTTATCATGAACATTAGTGAGGACCAATTATATGAAGATAGGTCGAAAAGTGGTGAAGTGGTCCTTTATTAATAAGTTGTGCACGCACGCACGCACGCACACACGCACACACGCACGCACACACACACACACACACCACTGACTCTCCAGGTTCCTTTGAGACGTATTGTAAGGTTCACACTACTATCACGTTGTCTAGACTTCTGTCGTTTATGTAATAATTAAAACCTGCTACAGGTGTGACAGAGAGGTACCACCAGATGGTGCTACCGTAATCCTTTAAGAGCAGACAGGTGTGTAAGACCATACATACTGCATGTGTATGGAGAATGGTGTTGATAGCATCACTGTCTGGAGAGAGTAGCCAGCCAGCTCTGTCCCGTCTGCCCTAATGCTCTAGATCTGGGATCTGGGTCCTTCCCTGACACCTCTGCTGGCTACCTTCTGATCACCTCTGATTACTAGAGCAAGACCAAAAATACTGTACCAGTTTGGCCTAAATTCATTGCTTGACTTTTTCAGTATCTGCAATTATTATACAGCCGAATTCGTGTCCCATTTCTTTACCACGTTCAACGTGAATCAGGATTGTCGCCTGACTTAAGTCTGAGAGTCAACAAATGGAACCAATCCGGTGATGGTGCCATGGTGAATTAATACTTCAATTGATTAACGTGACAAAGCTGTGCCAATGTTGCTATGGAAATCAAAGGTGACAATAATGACAACAAATGAAAATGCAAATTAGCTCCTGGAGAGATGTTCCAAGTAATAACTTCCTGAAATAACGAATTAATTAGACAAAGACAATTGCCTTTGACAGATACCTGGGGATCAATGGGAAAGGCAAACAATGAGGACACATTTATTCACCCTTAGCTATATGGGGAGAAAAAAAAACCTGCCATTGTTGCAGTCAATGCCATTAGTGTGCATGCGTGCGGTTCCATTTTGTTCACTCTCAGAGTTACAGACCTGTTCTAGTCATTCAGGGTTCTGGTAATATTATTGTCCGGTCATTGCATGCCCGTGGCAAAAACTGAATTTTGACAACAATGTCCACCACAAGTCAGCATGACCCCTTATTTCCGTCATGCTACTGTGATTCTGTGAATGCCAGCAGGAGGATGGAGGGAAAAGCCTTGATGCCGGATGTCCCTGGGGGCCTGTCATGCCACATGACACATTGTTGTCAACTTGTATGTCTTGGAATGTGTAGGCGTTAGTTTGAAGAAGTAGGTGTTTTTGATCACATTTTATAAATTGAGTAACTGGGATGACTCACACAAGTGCACAAACGCACGTACCACTGACAAAGCATTTTCCATGTCTAGGAACACATGACTAGTCTATACTATACCATGTCTCTTCTCTGTTGTTTCGCTAGATGACTTGGGTGCAACATCAAGCATGTTATGTAAATGCTATAAAAGCCCAATATCTGAAGCTGTGTTTGTCGGGTGGAAAGTCCAAAAGTGTTGATTTTCAGGATTCAAATTCAATGGCATCAAAAGTAACAGATCTACAAGCTGGAAACGTGTTGATCCGTGCAGTGTAGTAGGAGCAGTAGGATTCATGTACAAAAACAAGGTTCTGCCCGACAGCAATAATATACTATATACAGTATATATATTTTATTTTGTATACATTTCTTATATTCTACATCAAGTACAGTAGCTTGTTATGCATTAGTATGAACCCCCCTGTGCTGCATGGGGCGAGAATAGCAGATCTGAAAGCAGGGGTGCATTGAATAGCAGATCTGCAAGCTGAAAGTTCGGGTGCATTGAATAGCAGATCTGCAAGCTGAAAGTTCGGCCGCATTGAATAGCAGATCTGCAAGCTGAAAGTTCGGGTGCATTGAATAGCAGATCTGCAAGCTGAAAGTTCGGCCGCATTGAATAGCAGATCTGCAAGCTGAAAGTTCGGCCGCATTGAATAGCAGATCTGCAAGCTGAAAGTTCGGGTGCATTGAATAGCAGATCTGTAAGCTGAAAGTTCGGGTGCATTGAATAGCAGATCTGCAAGCTGAAAGCGTGGCTGCATTGAATAGCAGATCTGCAAGTTGAAAGTTCGGGTGCATTGAATAGCAGATCTGCAAGCTGAAAGCGTGGCTGCATTGAATAGCAGATCTGCAAGTTGAAAGTTCGGGTGCATTGAATAGCAGATCTGCAAGTTGAAAGTTCGGCTGCATTGGATAGCAGATCTGCAAGCTGAAAGCACGGGTGCATTGAATAGCAGATCTGCAAGCTGAAAGTTGGGGTGCATTGAATAGCAGATCTGCAAGCTGAAAGCGCTGGTGCATTGCGACAGCTTCAGACTGAGTTCTGGAATGCGTGCAGTCGCTGCATAAGTAAAGTGAGCGAGAGGTTGAAAGGTGACAGTCAGAGTGTCCTTAACATTTCCAGGTACCCAAACCTCACATCCCGAATGATGCCTTAATGTTTCTCCTGCCCCACTTAGTCTATTTATTGCTGCTATGCACCAGATTTCTATTCCATAAGGATCTGGGTCAGGCATGATGACATATCTCCCCCCCCCCCCAAAAAAAAACTAAAAAACTAAAATCACTTGGACGATGAATGTCAAATTAGCCCTTCGCTAAGTCCCACCCAAGCCCGTTCTTGGCACAATACCACGTTAGCGACGGTTACTAAGTAAGGATCCTGGTCAAGCTTTCAAGCTTTCAGTGTCAATAAATATATTTGTTGTAGCATGTGTGGACCTCAGAAAGAGTTTTCTTACCTTGTTATGAGCAAACTAGTCCATTGCTCCATTCCATGAATTTATTTCACTCCGTTGTGCAGTTTAATAGTAAATATTAGAAATAAAAATAGGCTCTCATTGACTTCCATTGTAACGGGGAAACAGCTCTCAAAGTCACTCTTTTAGCACATAAGCGAACACAACAAAAGACGATTCTGACAGCTTATGACATCAGGATAACTCTTGCGGTTTTATTTTTAATAAAAAATGTCAACGTTGTCTTTGTTTGTGTAGAAAGAAGATCCGGTAGGTATGCCTACACAAACTTCTGTTCGCGTTCTGTTCGCTATTTGGACCAATCACGATCTGATTGGTCCAAATCTGTACACCCACTCCGGAAGCGTAGTATTGGAATGCCGTTGGATGTAAACAAACGTATTTGATCTCGTCCGCTTGTCATACACAACCATACACAATGGATGTGTTTGAGGGAGACACTTTAGAAGACACTTTAGGAGAAATGTCTGGGACTGCTCGTCTGCGAGGCTGCAGCTGGGTGCATCTCAAACAGCTTGGCGACTTGTTTACAAACGAAACCTCGCAAGATGTCCCCGCGAGAGTTGGGAACACCGCAGAACCACTTCAGTATATCTCCAATCAAAATTACTACTTTATACTTACTTTATAAATCTATCCTGATGTCATAAACTGTCAGAATCAGCTTTTGTTGTGTTCGCTTATGTGCTAAAAGAGTGACTTTGAGAGCTGTTTCCCCGTTACAACGGAAGTCAATGATAGCCTATTTTTATTTCTAATATTTACTATTAAACTGCACAACGGAGCAAAATAATTCATGGAATGGACTAGTTTGCTCATAACAAGGTAATGAGGTCCATGCTACAGCAAATATATTTCAGACTCCACCATGGCCCGTAGCACTAGTCCCTTAGATAGCACTTCATGTAGACTTAGATAGTATTTTAAACAGACTTATAGCATGTTACGTAGACAGCACTAGAATTGCATTTTTATGTAGTCATATCACTTTATAGTACACATGTATAATATATAATATAGTATAGTATGTATAGTTTACATAGATACTCCACTGTTACGTTCTTAGCTTACGCATGTTTCATGATAACTACTTTTATATATGTGATGTATGCCATGCTTTTTGTTATTGCTTAACGTAAATCGCTCTGGATTAAGAGCGTCTGCTAAATGCCTAAATTGTAAATTGTAATTGACACTGCTTAACCATTTTGACCAGCATTGAAAGCTTGACCAGGATCTTTACTTAGTAACCGTCGCTTGGCCAAGAACGGGCTTGAGTGGGACTTAGCGAAGGGCTAATTGCAAGGTATGTTCTGTTTTGGTAACGCGAATCTCTGTGACATACTACTGCCATCATTCCAGGGGGTGTGTACAGATTCATCTTACATACTAGCGTCATGTCCAGGGCGGTGTGTACTTGTACATCATGTTACATCCTAGCATCATAACATGTCCAGGCGGTGTACTGTACTCGCGCTACGGAAACAGGAGATCAGGACCTGACCTATGGGCCATATGGCCAGGGATTGATTGATTGATTGAATACTAGTGTTGGGACCCCCGGGAAATACCGAAAAAGAAAAGGCCTCCTCTAGTCGGAAGAACTTTCAACATGTGTCATCTCACTTACCGCACGCAACATCTCGTGTGTGTGTGTGTGTGTTATGTAGGCTAGTGCTCACTCATTCTACAACGTTGTACCACTTTCTGAGTGAGATCCGTGGCTCTACTCTACATCAGGAAGCACCATTCATTATAATTGAACATGTTATTAAAGGTCTAGTGCAGTGACTTTTCTTTTCTTTTCTTTTGTTCATTTTATTTTGAAGTTTCATTCTGAAACGGAAAGCGGTGTGTTTTGAACCGATCAGAACGTTGCATCCCTTCAGGGTATCATGGGAGGTAGCTCCGCTACATGTGTGTGCGCGACACGTGCGTTGAGTTTGTCTGTTTACTGTCACAGAGAGACGGGCAGCATAGCTCGTGGCTTATTTCTAACCTTCCGATTATAAAAAATCACAAATATGGAAATGTTCCCATTGTTTTGGCATAGACTGTTAGGTATGCCCATATGATGACCACGGATATGCTCCAAAAGTGTGAAAAACGTATTATTCATTTCCCTATGTCTTTAACAGTTTGCAGAATGGGTACAGTTCAAACGAAAGTACAGGTCAATACAAAAACTGCTACAAGGATAAAACCAGAAAAAGCACTAAGACTAGTTTACATCAGGGTCCTCTACTTTCTATCCATCACAACATTTATAGACATACAAATATATACATAAACAAACATCAAATACACAGTAAGAAAAAGGAGTACGCGTACACAGTATATAAGTAAAGAGAGGGCGGGGGGACTTTGACTTTTTTACAGGGGCCAGTTTCGAATTGATTGATTGATTGATTGAAAAATGTATTAACAGTTTGCAGAATTACAGTACATTTCAAGCACAAACTCAATACAAAGGCTGTTAACTGTGAGTGGACGACCCAATTAAGCATTACACTTGTTTCCAATAGGGTCCACCATGTTCAAATCATCAAAAACATTTAGAGACGTACAAATAGACACTTCTATATAGACAAAGGACAGAACAGGAATTCATCATAAAGGAGGTAAAAAGGGAAAAGAAACATATACAGTGAGGGAAAAAAAGGGGTGGGCGGTGGGGGGGATTCACGTTCAGCTCCGTTAATTTGTTTGTTTTTCTTGGAGGAGCTGCGTTGGGTCCCCAAGTCGGCTCCGTGGCCGTACCTTGAGTTGGCTGTGTGGCCGTGACCGTCTCTTGTGTTGTCCTTGTGTTGGGTCCCCAAGTCGGCTCCGTGGCCGTACCTTGAGTTGGCTGTGTGGCCGTGACCGTCTCTTGTGTTGTCCTTGCGTTGGGTCCCCAAGTCGGCTCAGTGGCCATACCTTGAGTTGGCTGTGTGGCCGCGACCGTCTCTTGTGTTGTCCTTGCGTCCGTGTTTGAAAATTGCAGCCGCCCGTAAATTATCTTTGAGAGCGCTTTTGAAGGAGGCTAGGGGTTCACATTTCTTAACGGCTGTTGGTAGGGCGTTCCACATTTTAGTGCCATAGGAGCGAAATTAATGTAATATCCCTAGTTTGAGCCCGAATCTGGGTTGCGCGTGGTTTGTGGAACTCCCTCTGGTGTCGTGAGTGTGGACTTCGTTGACATTAAGGAAGTATTTAGACAGATACATGGTATTATATATAAAGCACTCGTTATCAGTAAAGCAACCTCCTGCTGCACATTCAAAACAGGTGGTACGCATGGGCCATGATATTCAACGAGCGCTTCCAAACTCCAACATCAGGAAGTCGCTCATAAAATGTCTACGGTGGATTTTTGAGTGGTGTAAACCACTCCTACAACTGGCTTTGTTAGTTTACGTGTCTGTCCGTACCAAAAAAAATGAGCATGGTTGCTATGGTCACCCAGTTCACACGGGTGTGATTTCATTACGTCAGACATTACGTCAGACCACAGCTGATCAGTCTATATAAGACCTTACACCACTCAGTTCACACGGGTGTGATTTTTTTTTTATAAAACAAACACTTCACAGATTGAAAGAGGATAATTCAAGCTTTCCCTCCCTTCCCTGATTTTGACGTTGTTTAATATAATTAGATAGGACTTTTCTGTTTGGATGAATGGGCTGTCTATGGGAAGTATCACCTAGGTAGCACCTTGCTGGCAAGATGGCTGCGGTCTGAATATGGCCAATAGCGAATGGTGGTATAGCGAATCTTATAGGCCCATTGCAAGTTGCTGTATTCGTCAACCCTATAAGCCAGCGTGCTTCCAGGCTGACCGGGAGGGAGTTCCACATGGTGGGCTTGGTTTAACTGGACACACAGGACAGGACAGGACGGGACAGGACAGGGCCCCCCCTTGTTCTCTCCCCCCCCCTCCTTGTTCTGCCCCCGCTCTACGACATCCCAGGCCTCGTTTAGGGGAAGAGAACGATGACGAGGAGGAGGAGGAAGTTGACTTTGGTCACCGTGTTGCCAGATCATGGCAAAGAGAAATGAGCAAAACTGGCTCTATGTGAAGCTCTATGTGCAACTTTACAGGGCAAAAAATTATAATGTTAATCCCATCAAAGTCATTTATAACAAGCAGACATGGCAACCCTGCTCGGGCAGGAATACAGTGACTCAGAGACAGTCAGTCACTGTACTGTCACTGTTGGCTCCTCCCTCTTCTGGAGGTGGGCGTGGCTTCACGGTATGTGCACGGGCTCCGCATGACAACACACACACTGCTGTGGGAGCGTGTGTCGGTGTGTACTAGTGTACGTGTGTGTGTGTGTGTGTGTGTGTGTGTGTGTGTGTATGTAGACTCACTCTCTCCTCTCTGCCTCTCGTTCTCAACTCCGCGGAGTAAAACACAGATCTTTTGGATGTAATTGGATGTAAACGATTTGGATCGTTGGGTAAGAAGATATCATTCTGTCACATAATATATGGATTATTCATGTTGTCTGTTTTGCTGTGGTGGAAAGTAACTGAGTGCATTTACTTTAGTACTGTGCTTAAGTACAATTTTGAGGTATTTGTACTTTACTTGAGTATTTCCAATTTCCAGTACTTTTACTTCTACTCCACTACATGATCTCGGATCCAAATATTGTACTTTTACTCTTGAGTTACTAGTTACTTTGTAGATTGTGATTATTATTACAAAACATGCATTAACCACGACAGCCCTATACATTTTGGCCATTTGAAAATAGACAATACAAGCTCACATTGTGAGCCTGTAGATCTGCTATTTTCAAAATAGTTTTCATACAACGAAAACTTGTGAAAAGGGACATTCTGCACATAAAGTACTTTCTACTTTTGGTACTTTAAGTATATTTTGATACACATACTTTTGTACTTTTACTTTTACATTTTGAATTCCCGACTTTTACTTGTATAAGAGTATTTCAAGTTCAACACTTTTGCTGTCTGGTGTGTTGCAGATATAGTCTTTTGTGTACAATTATCGTCATTTTACGAGTAAAATTATTCTTAAACATCTTACTTTTAATTTACAAGAAGTCTACATAATTAGATAATGTAGACTTAATTGTTATTTTGATCAGCGTTTGCCTGTTATCTCTCCTAATGGTCATCAATACGGCATGGAGTCGTATCCAAAGACAACACACTATCCTTTAGTTTTGGGTCTGAGAGGCTAAATCTCATCAAATGGTGGTCCGTGACTTAACCCATTTTGGGAGGGAACCCCTTTTGGTGTCAGCATTATGTTATGCTTTAGCTATTGAAAAATAGCAGATCTACAAGCTTGTAGGTCTGCTATTTTTGAAAAATCAAAGAACCACTGACATAGAAACATAGCTTTTTCAGAAAACTGTCAGGATGTAGAAGACATTTTTAGAATCTGATCTCAGGACAAAATGGGTTAAATGACTAATAAATAATGGACCTTGATGTGAATTGGGTTGTAAAGCACTGATGTAGTATAATGGTGTTCATCACAGTATACTGCAGTGTAGATGCTTCTTCCACAGTTTGTACAATGGAAGCACACAGATGTCAAACTGTCAAACACGCCATGTTGATGCAGCACATGGGGCGGTAGGTTGGGGGGGCTTACACTTTTTTGGGGGGGGGAGGATCAAATCAATAGTCAATACATATTCCCCATAACGTTTGGGTGCTGGGTTTGGGTGGGCTCTGTCCCTCGCAATTTCCAAATGCTTCTGTCATACACTAGTCTGGAGAAACGGAAGCTCTGATCATGAGAAAGCTATTAAACGGAAGTGGAGCCTCCTCCCCACTTTCATTTCATCTTTACAGTCGCATACATTTATTCTAAAATAAATAGAAATCATCTAAGCATATATAGCTTGCTGCTTAGCAGAAACGGAAATTAAAATAATAATAAAATGTAAAGAACGGAAATGCCAGCTTCCGTTACTCGGATTTCAGGACGTGTAGTTCCAGACTTTATATAGCATTCAGGAGGTGTAGTTCCAGACTTTATATAGCATTCAGGTGGTGTAGTTCCAGACTCTATATAACATTCAGGACTGGAGGTGTAGTTCCAGACTCTATATAACATTCAGGACTGGAGGTGTAGTTCCAGACTCTATATAACATTCAGGACTGGAGGTGTAGTTCCAGACTCTATATAACATTCAGGACTGGAGGTGTAGTTCCAGACTCTATATAACATTCAGGACTGGAGGTGTAGTTCCAGACTCTATATAACATTCAGGACTGGAGGTGTAGTTCCAGACTCTATAACATTCAGGACTGGAGGTGTAGTTCCAGACTCTATATAACATTCAGGAGGTGTAGTTCCAGACTCTATATAGCATTCAGGAGGTGTAGTTCCAGACTCTATATAGCATTCAGGAGGTGTAGTTCCAGACTCTATATAACATTCAGGACTGGAGGTGTAGTTCCAGACTCTATATAACATTCAGGACTGGAGGTGTAGTTCCAGACTCTATATAACATTCAGGACTGGAGGTGTAGTTCCAGACTCTATATAACATTCAGGACAGGAGGTGTAGTTCCAGACTCTATATAACATTCAGGACAGGAGGTGTAGTTCCAGACTCTATAGCATTCAGAGATTGTGGAATAGTTGTCTGGCTACGCAAGACTAGGAGTTATCAGATCATGGTAGTGTTGTGGGTTTGTTGTTGAGGCTGTGGGACTTGGTCACTCACAGCCACGGATGACAGATGGCAGAATGTCAACATCAGGATGTTGAGCTGAGCGGGGTGCATACGTTTCAACATCAGGATGTTGAGCTGAGCGGGATGCATACGTTTCTTAGACATACTAACAGCCTGACAGCATTAGAACGACAACACCGTCGCTCCCGACATGTGCTGCCGGTTACAACTAACCCATGGCCGGGTTAAAACTCACCTGTGACTCCCGACATGCGCTGCCGGTTACAACTAACCCATGGCCGGGTTAAAACTCACCTGTGACTCCCGACATGCGCTGCCGGTTACAACTAACCCATGGCCGGGTTAAAACTCACCTGTGACTCCCGACATGCGCTGCCGGTTACAACTAACCCATGGCCGGGTTAAAACTCCCGACATGCGCGGCAGGTTAAAACTAACCTGCTGTGGCTCCTGACATGCGTGGCAGGATACAACCTGTGGCTTCCTGTGAGGTTAGGTTAGGGTTAGGGTTTTGGGTAGGGTGTCGGGCTCAGGACTGTTAGTACGTCGGACCAAACACATGGACCCGAGCTGAGCTGCTGAAGTCTGTCTGTCTGTCTGTCTGTCTGTCTGTCTGTCTGTCTGTCTGTCTGTCTGTCTGTCTGTTCCTAGATTTCATATTTTATATTCATAGACCTTTTTGGATTCATGTTAATGTGAGACATTTAATGTCTCACATCGCACAGACCAAGTTGACATTTGGTCAACTTGGTCTGCTCTTTTTCCCCCCAAACCTCTTTGCCGGAAATAGCCAATCTACAATCTGAGCTTGTAGATGTGCTGTCTTTGTCTGAAGTTCTCCTCAGAATAGGGACGGTTGTAGGGTTAGTGGTTAATGTAAAATCATTATTCTGTCACACAAAGATTCCCCTGTAGTAACTCTGTGGATCCCCTAGTGTTTTGGAAGTGGTAGAAGTTGTGTTTCAAGTAGTACATGAAACGTATAGTATTCAAACCCATATCGCGTCCATATTCTGGGAGCGACCATTAATTTCTGCCAAGATCTAATGATCTACATCTACGAGCTCACAACAATGCGTCACGTTGCTGTTTTTCACCAAAGACATTTAGTGTGTAGGTCGAAAACAGGAGGGGGGGGGGGGGGGGGGGCCCTAGGGTGCATGCCTGTATGAAGTTATTTCCCCTGGCTGGGGGCGGAGGAAGTTATTGCTTCATGCCCGACATTGCCAGAACTGGGAGTTGAGAAAGCTGATAGTGGGTGGAAGTATTGGCTTTCTGGTGATAAATGGACTGTTTTCAATTCATCTCACTTCCTCCTCCAGCTTTAGTTCCGTCTGTTTCGGTTATTATGTTGGAAGATGTCTTTGTTTCTCATCATTTCTGGGTGGTGGGGGAGCCTGGGAGGCATTAGGGTGGTGGGGGAGCCTGGGAGGCATTAGGGTGGTGGGGGAGCCTGGGAGGCATTAGGGTGGTGGGGGAGCCTGGGAGGCATTAGGGTGGTGGGGGAGCCTGGGAGGCATTAGGGTGGTGGGGGAGCCTGGGAGGCATTAGGGTGGTGGGGGAGCCTGGGAGGCATTAGGGTGGTGGGGGAGCCTGGGAGGCATTAGGGTGGTGGGGGAGCCTGGGAGGCATTAGGGTGGTGGGGGAGCCTGGGAGGCATTAGGGTGGTGGGGGAGCCTGGGAGGCATTAGGGTGGTGGGGGAGCCTGGGAGGCATTAGGGTGGTGGGGGAGCCTGGGAGGCATTAGCCGAAAATAGCAGATCTACAGTCAGTATATGTAACCCGGTGAGCTGTTGATACTCCTCTTAGCTGTTGATACTCCGCCTTAGGAGACATTGGCTTAAAAGCCTGTATTGTATTCATAACTGTCACAAATGGCCTGTCTAACATTTTGTATGTATGTTGTATGGAATTGTGTTTTTATATGCACATTGAGTCTGCAATAAAGACGTTCGTTCGTTCGTTCATTCATACTGTACAAGCCTGTAGATCGGATGGTTTTGGCGAAAAAGGTATAGGGTTTTAAGTTTGTTTTTTACACGTATCAAGGCAGGCTGGGGACGGCTTTGATATGAGCTGGGAGTGAGTTCCAGGTAGGGGCGGTCACTGTCACCCCCATAGTAAATACTGGTCCAGGTAGGGGCGGTCACTGTCACCCCCATAGTAAATACTAGTCCAGGTAGGGGCGGTCACTGTCACCCCCATAGTAAATACTAGTCCAGGTAGGGGCGGTCACTGTCACCCCCATAGTAAATACTGGTCCAGGTAGGGGCGGTCACTGTCACCCCCATAGTAAATACTGGTCCAGGTAGGGGCGGTCACTGTCACCCCCATAGTAAATACTGGTCCAGGTAGGGGTGGTCACTGTCACCCCCATAGTAAATACTAGTCCAGGTAGGGGCGGTCACTGTCACCCCCATAGTAAATACTGGTCCAGGTAGGGGCGGTCACTGTCACCCCCATAGTAAATACTGGTCCAGGTAGGGGCGGTCACTGTCACCCCCATAGTAAATACTAGTCCAGGTAGGGGCGGTCACTGTCACCCCCATAGTAAATACTAGTCCAGGTAGGGGCGGTCACTGTCACCCCCATAGTAAATACTGGTCCAGGTAGGGGCGGTCACTGTCACCCCCATAGTAAATACTGGTCCAGGTAGGGGCGGTCACTGTCACCCCCATAGTAAATACTGGTCCAGGTAGGGGCGGTCACTGTCACCCCCATAGTAAATACTGGTCCAGGTAGGGGCGGTCACTGTCACCCCCATAGTAAATACTGGTCCAGGTAGGGGCGGTCACTGTCACCCCCATAGTAAATACTAGTCCAGGTAGGGGCGGTCACTGTCACCCCCATAGTAAATACTAGTCCAGGTAGGGGCGGTCACTGTCACCCCCATAGTAAATACTGGTCCAGGTAGGGGTGGTCACTGTCACCCCCATAGTAAATACTAGTCCAGGTAGGGGCGGTCACTGTCACCCCCATAGTAAATACTAGTCCAGGTAGGGGCGGTCACTGTCACCCCCATAGTAAATACTGGTCCAGGTAGGGGCGGTCACTGTCACCCCCATAGTAAATACTAGTCCAGGTAGGGGCGGTCACTGTCACCCCCATAGTAAATACTAGTCCAGGTAGGGGCGGTCACTGTCACCCCCATAGTAAATACTGGTCCAGGTAGGGGTGGTCACTGTCACCCCCATAGTAAATACTAGTCCAGGTAGGGGCGGTCACTGTCACCCCCATAGTAAATACTAGTCCAGGTAGGGGCGGTCACTGTCACCCCCATAGTAAATACTGGTCCAGGTAGGGGCGGTCACTGTCACCCCCATAGTAAATACTAGTCCAGGTAGGGGCGGTCACTGTCACCCCCATAGTAAATACTAGTCCAGGTAGGGGCGGTCACTGTCACCCCCATAGTAAATACTGGTCCAGGTAGGGGCGGTCACTGTCACCCCCATAGTAAATACTGGTCCAGGTAGGGGCGGTCACTGTCACCCCCATAGTAAATACTAGTCCAGGTAGGGGCGGTCACTGTCACCCCCATAGTAAATACTAGTCCAGGTAGGGGCGGTCACTGTCACCCCCATAGTAAATACTAGTCCAGGTAGGGGCGGTCACTGTCACCCCCATAGTAAATACTAGTCCAGGTAGGGGCGGTCACTGTCACCCCCATAGTAAATACTAGTCCAGGTAGGGGCGGTCACTGTCACCCCCATAGTAAATACTAGTCCAGGTAGGGGCGGTCACTGTCACCCCCATAGTAAATACTGGTCCAGGTAGGGGCGGTCACTGTCACCCCCATAGTAAATACTAGTCCAGGTAGGGGCGGTCACTGTCACCCCCATAGTAAATACTGGTCCAGGTAGGGGCGGTCACTGTCACCCCCATAGTAAATACTGGTCCAGGTAGGGGCGGTCACTGTCACCCCCATAGTAAATACTAGTCCAGGTAGGGGCGGTCACTGTCACCCCCATAGTAAATACTAGTCCAGGTAGGGGCGGTCACTGTCACCCCCATAGTAAATACTAGTCCAGGTAGGGGCGGTCACTGTCACCCCCATAGTAAATACTAGTCCAGGTAGGGGCGGTCACTGTCACCCCCATAGTAAATACTGGTCCAGGTAGGGGCGGTCACTGTCACCCCCATAGTAAATACTGGTCCAGGTAGGGGCGGTCACTGTCACCCCCATAGTAAATACTAGTCCAGGTAGGGGCGGTCACTGTCACCCCCATAGTAAATACTGGTCCAGGTAGGGGCGGTCACTGTCACCCCCATAGTAAATACTGGTCCAGGTAGGGGCGGTCACTGTCACCCCCATAGTAAATACTGGTCCAGGTAGGGGCGGTCACTGTCACCCCCATAGTAAAGACTCTGGGAGTGAGTTCCAGGTAGGGGCGGTCACTGTCACCCCCATAGTAAATACTAGTCCAGGTAGGGGCGGTCACTGTCACCCCCATAGTAAATACTAGTCCAGGTAGGGGCGGTCACTGTCACCCCCATAGTAAATACTGGTCCAGGTAGGGGCGGTCACTGTCACCCCCATAGTAAATACTGGTCCAGGTAGGGGCGGTCACTGTCACCCCCATAGTAAATACTGGTCCAGGTAGGGGCGGTCACTGTCACCCCCATAGTAAATACTAGTCCAGGTAGGGGCGGTCACTGTCACCCCCATAGTAAATACTGGTCCAGGTAGGGGCGGTCACTGTCACCCCCATAGTAAATACTGGTCCAGGTAGGGGCGGTCACTGTCACCCCCATAGTAAATACTAGTCCAGGTAGGGGCGGTCACTGTCACCCCCATAGTAAATACTGGTCCAGGTAGGGGTGGTCACTGTCACCCCCATAGTAAATACTGGTCCAGGTAGGGGTGGTCACTGTCACCCCCATAGTAAATACTGGTCCAGGTAGGGGTGGTCACTGTCACCCCCAGAGTAAATACTGGTCCAGGTAGGGGTGGTCACTGTCACCCCCATAGTAAATACTAGTCCAGGTAGGGGCGGTCACTGTCACCCCCATAGTAAATACTAGTCCAGGTAGGGGCGGTCACTGTCACCCCCATAGTAAAGACTCTGGGAGTGAGTTCCAGGTAGGGGCGGTCACTGTCACCCCCATAGTAAATACTAGTCCAGGTAGGGGCGGTCACTGTCACCCCCATAGTAAATACTGGTCCAGGTAGGGGCGGTCACTGTCACCCCCATAGTAAATACTGGTCAAAAGACATAGCTCGTTTTAGTGGACTAGGTCAGTGGTTCCCAAACACTGTGTCGGGACCCATTTGTGGGTCACGGACACATTTTTATGGGTCCCAATTGATTTTTTGTTTCATACATTTTGTTTTTAATTATTTACTTCAAAACACAAAAAGCAAAAAAAACGTTTTTTTTCAGTAATTTTGTTTAAATGTAAGTCAAAGAAATTCCATAAAGTAGAAAACACATGCTTAAGAAGTAGTGAAAATTGCCGATCTACAAGCTCGCAATGCGGCGCATTGTTGCACTGGTAGATCTGCTATTTTCACTAGTGTGGGTCCCGGTCAAGGGTCTAATTTCTAAAGCTAAAACGTTTGGGGATCCAATTCTGTAGGTCTGTCCAAAAGTCGGGACGCAGGGACCCGATCAGCCAACACAGGGAAGCTGGAAGTACCTTCACTAAAAACGCTCCACACGTCCCAAACTCTTCTCCCTTCTGGCTCCAAAACTATGGAATGCACTTCCTATTGCAGAATCACTCTCAATCTTCCACTTCCACTGTAGTCTGACTCACCTCTTTACTCCATCTTATAGAGTATAGCCCGTAGCACTTACCGTAGCACTATGCTAAGACTCAACTTATGTAACTTAGATAGCATTTTATGTAGATATAGCACTAGTCTATAGTGTATACGCATAGTTTCATTATATAGATATTCCACTGCTAGACACATGTTAGGTTCTTATCTTACGTACTATGTTTCTTTTTTGTTTTGTTATCAAATGTTTTTTATTCAGGACAAAATAGCACTGTTAACACCATGAATGAATAAAGAAAACAAAACAAGTAATACACGTACAACAGCAAAAGAAAAGTAACACAAAAACAAACATACAAACAATCCCACCCACCCCTCCCCCCGGGACCAAAGATGCCACAAAATGCACACCTGTGCCAAGATTCCTACCACTGTGCAATATGAAAATAAAGACTAAATCATGTCCTTGACCAAATCTACAATACTAGACCAAATATTAATGTTTTCCTCTTTCGCTCTGTGTAATCTTGCCATGGACATCTCCAGATAGATGATATCTAGAAAGGTTAAAGCCCATTGACGAGATGTCAATGTATGAGGAGGTTTCCAGTGCGTAGCAACCATCTTCTTTGCGGCCGTTATGCCAGCAAAGAAGACACGGATACGAGTGTTATTTAATGGCAACTGGGAGACGTCGTACTATGTTTCTTGACGGCAAGACCCTTGGCAGCTCAGATGAGACAGTCGGTTGGCAGGATTAGCGTAGATAGATGGACATGTTTTGGTGGAGCTATAATTAACCCTGTGTTGGCTTGACATCTGCTCTGAATGATGCAACCACAGCTCGCTCTGTCTGTCTGTGTCTGTCTGTCTGTCTGTCTGTCCGTCTGTCCGTCTGTCTGTCCCGTAAGGTTCCATTTGTACACTCTCGGAGTTATAGACCTGTGTTATGGTCATTCATTTTATGTAGATATAGCACTCTATAGTGTATACGCATAGTTTCATTACATAGATATTCCACTGCTAGACAACTGTTAGGTTCTTAGCTTACGTACTATGTTTCTTGATGGCAAGCAGTGCGGGCACAAAGTCTGTTGGCAGGATTAGCGTAGATAGATGGACATGTTTTAACTACCGCTGTGTCGTCATCAATATGTCCGTACACGGACAAACGTGTCCGTGGCAAAGGCTTGGTCTTGTCTGTCGCAAATTTTAGATTCAGAATAATGTATGATGCTGATTTACTATGACACTATGTATGGCACGCTAGTAGTTATCCAAGGCGCTTTACATAGATTGTGCATTACATTCACCCATTCACACACACATTCATACACCGATTGCGGCGGAAGCCATGCAAGGTACCAACCAGCACATCGGGAGCAATTTGGGGTTCAGTGTCTTGCCCAAGGACACTTCGACATGTAGACAGGAGGAGCCGGGATTCGAACCGCCGACCCATGGATCATTGGACGACCTGCTCTACCTCTTGAGCCACAGTCGCCCCTGGTTCTCTAGTACTAGTGGTTCTCAAACGTTTTATTTGCAAGGACTCCCCATAACTTTGAGAGTGTACAGATGGAAGCAAAAGGACCCGTAAGGTTCCATTTGTACACTCTCAGAGTTATAGACCTGTTATGGTCATCCAGGGCTAGCTCTTAACCCATTCTGACCTGAGATCAGATTCTAAAAATGTCTTCTACATCCTGACAGTTTTCTGAAAAAGCTATGTTTCTATGTCAGTCGTTCTTCGATTTTTCAAAAATAGCAGACCTACAAGCTCGTAGCGCGCCACTCGGTGGCGCGCTATGAGCTTGTAGGTCTGCTATTTTTCAATAGCTAAAGCATAACATAATGCTAACACCAAAAGGGGTTCCCGCCCAGAATGGGTTAATGTGTTTCTGGTAATTGCGACCGAATGTACACTCAAGAGAATGTCCCCACTACCACCCTTAGATCTCCATATACTGTATGGAGCTGACCTGTTCTGACATTCCATATGTTGATCTGACCTCATCAAACCCTGTACACTCAAGACACGCTCCTTATATGGCCAGTACAAAATTCATTCCATATGTTGATCTGACGCCCCCATGCCAAATCGCCAGCGCTCGCCGAGCAGTCTGCCGTCAACGAGGCGGCTGCGTGCACGTGACCTCGGTCGCGTCTCGCCCTCAGGGTCTTACTGGTGTTGTTGTCCACTCATTTCTATGTCTGTGGCAAAAATGGAAACGTAAAAAATCAATATAAAATACATAACAAATCCACACTGGCTGTGTGAAAGGGGCTTCCAGACGGGTGACTAAGGGCAGCGCAGAGAAACCGCTGATTCACCCGCTTTGCTTCGCGTTGTTGCCAAACACTGCTTCCTCCTCCAGGGATACGCGGCAGGTTGTAACGTTAGCCGCTCAGCTCTCCTTTCGCTCCACAACATGAAACACATACTGTACCACCGTATAGCAGTGAATGTTGAATGTGTTACCATAACAAGTTAAGCGAATAAGAAGATTGCCAAGTGTCGCACATGCTAGCATGCAGGAGCGTGCACGCACTCACACGTGCTAGCATGCAGGAGCGTGCACGCACTCCACGTGTCACACAGGCTAGCATGCAGGAGCGTGCACGCACTCCACGTGTCACACAGGCTAGCATGCAGGAGCGTGCACGCACTCCACGTGTCACACAGGCTAGCATGCAGGAGCGTGCACACACTCCACGTGTCACACAGGCTAGCATGCAGGAGCGTGCACACACTCCACGTGTCACACAGGCTAGCATGCAGGAGCGTGCACGCACTCCACGTGTCACACAGGCTAGCATGCAGGAGCGTGCACGCACTCCACGTGTGTTGTAATGCGACATATAGTAGCATATAGTAGCTTGTACAGTAGATCTGCTATTTTCAAATGGCCGAAATGTCGTTCGTGTTAGTTAATGTTTTGTAATAATCAAAATCTACATAGTAAATAGTAGTAACTAAAGTTTTAAAATAATTGTAGTGGAGTAAAAGTACAATGTTTACCTCTGAGATGTAGTGGAGTAATAGTATTGAAAATTTAGTACAGTACAGTACAGTACAGTACAGTACAGTACAGTACAGTAAATTAACACCACACTGCAGCGTCACACACAACCATCAAAAGTAACACATCTACATCTAAGATGGCTTCTACATTTTCTGAAAACCTATGTTTCTATGTCAGTGTTGCTCAACCTTTTTCATGTCAGGGACCCCCAGAATTATCCGTATTTGGCTGCGGACCCCCATCTGAAAATATGTTGCTTCAGGGATCCCCCAGAAGCACAGATTTGAGTTAATAACGTCCGCTCTGAAAGAATATATATTCAAAGATTTGCGCCACATTTTCACGATTTTTCAAAAATAGCAGATATACAAGCTCGTAGCGTGGCACTCGGTGCCGCGCTATGAGCTTGTAGATCTGCTAAAGTATAACATAATCCTTAAAACACCAAAAGGGGTTCCCGTCCTGAATGGGTAAAAGAAAGATGGCGGGCCAGCACCTCACTTTGAATGCTACAAACTTTATTTAACAACAACGAGCAGCAGCAGCAGCAGATGCCCTTGCAGTTTGGGCTCAGAACCGAAGACATGGGAGGATTGCTTTTAAATTGTTCTAGAAAATAAAGTGTACTGTACATACAGTAATGTACAAACAACACCCCTCCGCCTGATGTGAGGCTACTATATTTCTACTCATTTAAAGGACCACTTCACCACTTTTCAACTTCTCTTCCTATAATTGGTCCTAACTAATGTTCATGATAAGATACCACCATTTATTTCTACTCAGTCTGTGTCTCATAGGAAGGCTGTGGGCAGTTCAGAAACCCGTCCACCAGTGACATCATCGATGGTGAATCCAAGCTAATAGAAACGGCAGGCTTTCTTTTCCTGAAAAGTTGCAATGCAAAAGTTGAAGCCATCGTTCTCACGATAATACAAATCTAAATATATTTTAAAACAAATCTTGTTTAAAAAAAAACTGCCTAATGATGATGTCACTGGTGGACAGGTGTCCGAACTGCCCAAAGCCCTCCTATGAGACACAGACTGAGTAGGAAGAAATGGTGGTGTTTTATCATGAACATTAGTGAGGACCAATTATATGAAGAGATGTTGAAAAGTGGTGAAGTGGTCCTTTAAACTATCCAGCACTTAAATGTATCCATAAATGGGGAGGATATATAGTGTCAGAGATTCCAATGTGGTGTGAGCGCAACATACTGTACGTTTTGTCTTTTGTTTTTCCTTGGATATAGTGTAAGTTAATATTACCCAGGTTCAAATGGCATTGCCTTACTTTCTTCTCTCTCTTTGGATATAGTGTAAGTTAATATTACCCAGGTTCAAATGGCATTGCCTTACTTTCTACTCTCTCTTTGGATATAGTGTAAGTTAATATTACCCAGGTTCAAATGGCATTGCCTTACCTTCTTCTCTCTCTTTGGATATAGTGTAAGTTAATATTACCCAGGTTCAAATGGCATTGCCTTACTTTCTTCTCTCTCTTTGGATATAGTGTAAGTTAATATTACCCAGGTTCAAATGGCATTGCCTTACTTTCTTCTCTCTCTTTGGATATAGTGTAAGTTAATATTACCCAGGTTCAAATGGCATTGCCTTACTTTCTTCTCTCTCTTTGGATATAGTGTAAGTTAATATTACCCAGGTTCAAATGGCATTGCCTTACTTTCTACTCTCTCTTTGGATATAGTGTAAGTTAATATTACCCAGGTTCAAATGGCATTGCCTTACTTTCTTCTCTCTCTTTGGATATAGTGTAAGTTAATATTACCCAGGTTCAAATGGCATTGCCTTACTTTCTTCTCTCTCTTTGGATATAGTGTAAGTTAATATTACCCAGGTTCAAATGGCATTGCCTTACTTTCTTCTCTCTCTTTGGATATAGTGTAAGTTAATATTACCCAGGTTCAAATGGCATTGCCTTACTTTCTTCTCTCTCTTTGGATATAGTGTAAGTTAATATTACCCAGGTTCAAATGGCATTGCCTTACTTTCTACTCTCTCTTTGGATATAGTGTAAGTTAATATTACCCAGGTTCAAATGGCATTGCCTTACTTTCTACTCTCTCTTTTTTTAATTATTATTTATTTGTGTTATTTTATTTATTAGATATTGCATGAAAAACACGGAGCGTCTGCCATTGCGTTGCGACGTAGCCTGAACCAATCAAATAACCATTAAATAGCCTAGTAGTGTGTAGATCTCAACCAATACAAGTGTTTGTGGGCTACGGTGATACCTCTCTGAAATAGAGACTCTGCGAGCAAATATAGGAGGGGTGGTCGACGTCGCTGCACAGCGCGTTGTCGTTCGCGGTACGTCAGGACTGTCTCATTGAAAAACATGTGTTTCAGTGCGGATGGGGTGTGAGTCTGCTAAATGCCTACATTATGAATGATATGATATGATATAGTACTTTATTGTCAGTTCGCACTGAAATTTGTCTTGCAGCCCAGCGGTCTTGTATGCAACGCATATACACACATTTGACATAACACAAAAACAGAAATAACTAGAAAAAGTGCCCTTCTGGGCACAGGTCTCCACCAGGAGGATAGGAGTGTGTGTGTGATGTTTGGCAAAATGTTTAGGAGCAATATAAACGTGTGTGTGTGTGTGACGCGGCTTGGCCTGTTGTAGCGCCACCATGAGGTTGATTTGAAAACTGTCAAGTGGCATTTCCTCCAAAGTGGGAATATGCATGCACAGTTTCACCACAATCGGACGCTGCGTTGAGTAGTTGTGGCGATTTGTACAAAGCGGGTACAAAGCGGGCTACTCCTGAAAAGTTTAGAAGCCAATCGTAGCCAATGAGGGTGGATTATGAGAAATCAAACAAACCCGTCTTGATCACATGACTATGAAGAGCATGTGTACCGATTTGCGTGAAATTTGGATAAAATCTGAAGGAGTAATATTAGAAAATGTGTTTTACATATGTCGGCCTCCTGGTGGCGCTATAAAGAGCAGATGTGAAAAATTCCAGGCAAAGGTTTTTCCTTGGCCTCTAGGGAGTTGGCATACAAAGTTATCCACAGATCCGTGCAGTTAGAGGTAAAAACACTTTTGGGCCAGTTATAGCGCCACCATGAGGCTGATTTGAAAATGTTCATGTGGCATTTCCTCCTCGGCCTAGTGGGAATGTGCGTGCACAATTTCACGGAAATCACACGATGTGTTCATGATTTGCAGCATTTTGTTTGAAACTGAGCACTCCTGCGAACTTTGGAAGCCAATCTTAGCCAATCAGGATGGAGTCTGAGAAATCTGAAAGACCCGTTTCGTTGAATGGCTCTAGAGAGACTGTGTACCAATTTGCGTATTTACTGTCCAAAAACTTGTTTTGCACAAAGCGGCCTCCTGGTGGCGCTATAACTGGCCGTTCTGGAAATTTTGGTGCAGAGGTTCATCGTTGGCATCGAGGGAGTGTGCGTGCAAAATTTGGCATCGACCGGGTTAACGGTGCCGGAGATTAGCTGTTCACAGACGGAAGGACGGACACACACACGGACACACGGACGGACGGACGGAGTGCAAAACATACTCTCTCCCCATGCCTTCGGCCTGGTGGAGACAAAAATACAGTTACATACATAGAGACATATAAGGGCACAGAACAATGTCCACAGCTCAGTCTAGTCCTGGACACAGAGCAATGTCCACAGCTCAGTCTAGTCCTGGACACAGAGCAATGTCCACAGCTCAGTCTAGTCCTGGACACAGAGCAATGTCCACAGCTCAGTCTAGTCCTGGACACAGAGCAATGTCCACAGCTCAGTCTAGTCCTGGACACAGAACAATGTCCACAGCTCAGTCTAGTCCTGGACACAGAACAATGTCCACAGCTCAGTCTAGTCCTGGCCACAGAACAATGTCCACAGCTCAGTCTAGTCCTGGACACAGAACAATGTCCACAGCTCAGTCTAGTCCTGGACACAGAACAATGTCCACAGCTCAGTCTAGTCCTGGACACAGAACAATGTCCACAGCTCAGTCTAGTCCTGGACAAAAAGCTGATAAAGCCTCAAAGGCGACTGATGGACAAAAGACGTCTGGACTTCTGAATGGTACTGTTACTAAACGAGCATCTTTCTTTCTCCCTGCAGATTGGCATCCATCCTTCTCATCCGGGAGACGAGACATGTAGCGAGCGGTGCAAGCACATCCCTTACTGTTATCTGTGAACCCTTTCTTCTACAACAGGTAATTCTTCTGCGCACGCACGCACGCACGCACGCACGCACGCACGCACGCACGCACGCACGCACGCACGATTCCCAGCACAAGCCTGTCGCTTCTAATTACAGTAGAGTGGTTGGGAACAGACAGACAAGTAGTGATTCTCCTCCAAGATGTTCATGTTCTGTATTGTCGCCTCCGGCTGCATGTGCGTTGTGCCAAGAGGGAGGGAGAGAGAGGGAGAGAAAGAAAGAGAGAGAGAGAGAGAGAGGGAGAGATAGGGAGAGAGAGAGAGGGAGAGATAGGGAGAGAGAGAGACTCATCTCTTCCTTGTCTCCTCAGCGTGCATGCATTTAAAATTAGCCAAATGGATAATTTGTTTTTTTCACAATCATCAGAGTTTTAGCAGTACCAGTCTTGGCTGAATGGAATATTAACAAGGTGCCACACTCGATGCACCTTTAACAGCTCCTACTTTTGCTCTCTTTTTTATCCACGATTTGCACGAAGTGGGGCCACAGTTGCCATGGTTGCTTTAACCTTCTTATATTAATTTGCTTTGAGCTTTGCTTTCACCTCGTTGAGGTCAACACTGTTGTCCGGATGGGGGCACGGTGGCACAGTTGGTAGTGCTGTCGCCTCACAGCTAGAAGGTCATGGGTTCGATTCCCGCTCGGGACGCTGTGGGCACTGGCGGCGTGTTTCCTCCTCCGCTTCATCAGTGCCCATACCCGAGGCGGGGTTGGCGAAAGGGCCTTTCTGTGTGGAGTTTGCATGTTCTCCCCGTGTCCCCTAGGGTAGGTACCCTCACAAAAACCATGCAGTAATCCTGGTCTCTAAACTGCCTCCCCCTGGCCAGCCGGGGCGCCTGATGGAGGGGAAAGGAACTGGTTGGAATAACGTGTTCCTTCCACGCGCTACGTCCAACCAGGGAAACTCCCCCCTGTCAGGTGTAAAGGAGCAACTTGGACACTCAGGCATGAAGGAAACATGAGTTCAAGTCCGTTGCTCTCCCCATGTCCCCCATATATGGGGACTAGGTTGGCGGAGGGTGTGTAGAGCCCAGGATCACATTAGATAATTGACACACAGGTGAAAAATAAGTTACAAAATTGTGGGATAAAAAAAATAAATAATAATAATAATAATAATAATAAATAAAAAAACACTGTTGTCCGGATCAGCCCGCCCTGGCTGGCCTTGCATGGTACGCTGCTGATCCTAAACCAGCATAATCATCACACAAGTACCACAGCCGTTCATGTCGCTGCAACACTAACCTGAACAGGGTCTCTACAGTCAGACTGACACACAATCACACACTGATTGAATATTGTATTAACATTTGCAACAACGGCCTGGGCCGTGGCTCAGCGGTCCAGGCACCTTGGCCGGTAGCCCGTGTCTGGCAGTGTGCCGCGGGTTCGACTCCCGATCCCGACGGCCTTTACTGCATGTCACTCCCCCATCTCTCTCCCCCATTTCCTGTCAGCCTACTGTCTGTCCCTCTATAAAAAAATATAAAATAAAGGCGAAAGCCGCAAAAACAACAAAAAAAGCACTAAAAGACAGTATGCACTAACACACGTCTTCTCGGATCACTAGGGCATTACACATAATGATTGACTGACCCGAGGTCCGCGGGGGATACGGCCGATTCCGACCATGCCCGAGTGATTATGATAAACGAACACGGCTCGTCTGTCTCCGACCCGTGCGGGTCTCGGGTCCACTCGGGTAATTTCGGAATCGGGGGCCCCCATGAATAGCTCTAGTATGTTAAGTTTGACAGCAAATTCTGATTTAGTCGTAGTCTTATTTAGGTATAATTTCAGTCATCTGAAATTGTTTAGTCTTAGTCTAATAGTCTTAGTCGACTAAATGGTGGTATTTTAGTTTTGACCACAATTTCTGATTTTGTCTTAGTCTTAGCACTAAAACTAAATGGTGTGTTCAAAAGACTATTTTAGTCATCTGAAATTGTTTAGTCTTAGTCTTGGTGCCATATTAACCCATTTAGAGCGGGAACCCCTCTACGTAACTACACGTAGAGGGCGAAAACACACACACACACACACACACTTGGGAGGGAGGGAGAACAGGACGTTCCTGAAAAGGGGAACAGAAAGTAGGGGGGTTATTTTTGTCATTTGAATAGTCCTGCAGACGTGTCACTGACGGAAAAGTGTGTGTGTGTGTGTGTGTGTGACTGTGTGTGTGTGTGTGTGTGTGTGTGTGTGTGTGTGTGTGTGTGTGTGTGTGTGTGTGTGTGTGTGTGTGTGTGTGTGTGTGTGTGTGTGTGTGTGTGTGTGTGTGTGTGTGTGTGTGTGTGTGCGCATGCATGCATGCGTGCACATGCTTGCTGCATACAGTGGTGAAAAGTAACTACTGTAAGTGCATTTTGAGGTAGGCTATTTGTACTTTACTTGAGTATACTTTTACTACAACCTGGGGAGAGCCCCGGACTGAGCTCATGCTTCCTTCAATGCATTAGGAGTGAGCAGGCCGCTTCTTATCATCACCTGACACTGGGTTTCCCCGGTAAGACGTAGCGCGTGGAAGGAACACGTTATCACATGTCTCACCCCTTCTCCACTCACTCCACTGGCTCCCGGTCGCTGCCCGCACAGAATACAAAACTCTGACTCTGGCATTCAAAGCAATCAAAGGTATGGCTCCCCCATATCTTGCAAGTATGATCGAACCCTACAAACCCTCCCGCGCACTCAGATCAGCCAACGCAGGGAAGGTGGAAGTACCTTCACTAAAAACGCCGGGACAACGCTTCACACGTCCCAAACTCTTCTCCCTTCTGGCTCCAAAACTATGGAATGCACTTCCCATTACAATCAGAACTGCAGCCTCACTCCCAATCTTCCGCCGTAGTCTGAAAAACAACCCAGACATGGAAAGATATCACACACCCAACACCGGGGGTGTTACCCTAACACCCCACAATGACAACTTCGACCCACAAGTGAGAAGCTCACAGTGGGCAAATTGAGGCTGTGCATTGATCAGCCATGTGTCTGAGGTTCTGACGCACGTCAGTGAGAAATTAAGATTAAACCAGACCGAGTGTAGTTTTCAGTGCCACATGCACACAGACGACGTGTGCATCCGAAAGCTGTTACCTACTAATTACCTAAATATTCTGTATTGTGAGTGACTGCCTTTACTGAACTATTAATGTAGCTTAGAAAACATGGATTGTTTTTAAGTGGTGCAACCACTCCCTTACGGAGCTATGTGTGTGGGTGGCTGGGTGGCTGGCTGGCTGGGTGGGTGGCTGGCTGGGTGGGTGCGTCTGAGCACGAAAACAGCATGGTTGTTTTTCACCACCTGTGCACAACCTAACACACACAAAAACACACGCACATATTAACTGTATATATGGTGATTTTGGGTGTGCCAGTACAGTACAGAGACAGTACAGTACAGTAGAGGGTACAGTAGAGGGACCCCCACACCGTAACTCTGTCATTTCTCAACCGTTTCGGACGCGGGGCGGCTCTCCGGAATCGGGCCAGCACCCTGGGTTCCTGTGGGTCTGGAACTTCCCCCCCCCCCCCCCCCCCCCCCCCCTTACTTATTCAGCAATGCAACTGTCGACCCTCCAAACGTTTTGGTTACCCCTCTGGGGATGATCTAAAGATTTTAAGAAGGCATTTACTTCAAGGATTAATGCATTTATCAAGGATTATTATGATACCTTGATACCTATTATGATTCCTTGCCACTTTCAAAAGCAATGCTGGAGGTCTTTAAATAACTGTTATATGTTCTGCCCTCACATTACAAAACCATAAAAAAGAATCAGGACTATACATTCACTTTGGGACGGTTCAAATTGTATTTTGGGACGGTTCTGGGACGTTGGTGAAAAAAGTTAGTCTGGAGCCCTGCATCATGGCCCGTAGCACTTACCCTACCCCCTTAGATAGCACTTTTTGTAGACTTAGATAGCATTTGATACAGACTTGTAGCATGTTCAGCAGTAGAATTGCATTGTATGTAGTCATAGCACTTCATAGTACATATTGTATAGCATATATATGCTATACATGTATATGTATAGTTTATAGTTTCATTATATAGATATTACACTGTTACGTTCTTAGCTTACGCATGTTTCATGATTTTTTATGTATGTGATGTATTGCCATGCTTTTTGTTCTTGCTTAATGTAAGTCGCTCTGGATTAAGAGCGTCTGATAAATGCCTAAATTGTAATTGTAGAGACCTGCAGGATTACTGCATATTTTTTTGTGAGGGTACCTATACCCTAGGGCAGGGGTTCTCAACCCGTGGGTCTCGACTCCTCGGGGGGTCGCCAAATTATGTTGGGGGGGGCCCCCCCCCAAAAAAAAGAATGCAATTGAATGGCTTGAAAAATGGAATTGAAGAGTTTACTTAGTACACATAATGCATGCATAAACGTGCCTTAATGATTATATCTGGTTTCAGTATTTATTTATGATATATTTTCTATATTATTTTAGGTTATTTTTGCAGTCAGTTTGTACTGGGGGTGGGGAGGGGGGGGCGGGGCGGGGGGCGCGAGACATTGTCAAAGCATTTCCGGGGGTCACCAACCCTCCCAGGGGACACGGGGAGAACATGCAAACTCCACACAGAAAGGCCCTTTCGCCAACCCCGCCCAGGGTATGGGCACTGATGACGCGGAGGAGAGAACACGCGCACAGCGTCCCCAGCGGGAATCGAACCCGGGACCTTCTAGCTGTGAGGCGATAATGCTATACCGCATGTGTACCGTGCCCCCAATATTATTTTAAAACATTAGTTACTAGTTACTTTGTAGATTTAGATTATTATTACATACATTTACCACTTGACTTCAGCCCTATAGAGCGTCGCAGTCCCGCCCCCTACCATGGACCAGGAAATGAATCCCAATGCATTTTTCCCATAGACATTTCAAAAAGTATTTATTTAAAGACGGTTACGCCGCGGACAAAGCCAACTCGAGTCGTGACAACTCATGACAACACAAACAATATTTTGGACCAAACAAATAATTACAAAGAAGAAAAACAACAACAAAAGTGTTGTAACCTGCCGTTTTTTCTTCTTTCTAATTATTTGTTCGGCCCAAAAAATTGTGTTTGTTGTCATGATTTGTCACGACTCGAGTTGGCTTTGTCCGCGGCGTAAACGTCTTTAAATAAATACTTTCTGAAATGTCTATGAGGAAAATGAACGGAGAATCATTTCCTGGTCTATATACAGTACTGTACATACTGTATACATTTGAATATATAGCAAGTCTATTTTCAAATCATTGTTATACATTAAAAACAATGTATGTATACATTTCCCACCCCTGGCAGCGTGCTTGTGCACTGTGGATTATAGCTGTGCATAAACACAGCCCATATTTAGCTGTGTGTGTGTGTGTGTGTGTGTGTGTGTGTGTGTGTGTGTGTGTGTGTGTGTGTGTGTGTGTGTGTGTGTGTGTGTGTGTGTGTGTGTGTGTGTGTGTGTGTGTGTGTGTGTGTGTGTGTGTGTTCTTGGCTGTTAAACTGACATGCCTGCATGGCATTGCGTCGCTGCCTCTTTCTATTAATACACTCTTACAAATTAACACCTTACATCTGAGCACTGGTGTCGTGTCACTGTCTCTGCGCGTTTCCATCGTGTAGATCAGTGTTGTTCAAACCTTTTCACATTATTTATTTGACATTTGAGCTACAGACATTTAGCCTCTCAGGCCCAAAACTAAATAATATTTTGTTATTGTTGGATAATATGTTGTCCACAATTTCATGCTGTTTTGATGTTGGTACCATTAGGAGAGATATAGGCAAGCGTCGATACAAAAATAATTCTTCTTCTACATTCTCTAATTGTGTAAATTAAGTAATGCCTATGTTTAACAATAATGTAACTCTTGCGAGTGTAAAATGATAATTTTATCAGCGTAAAATGATCATTTTATCATCATCTTACACTCTCAAGAGTTAAAGATCTAATAAGGGTCCATTTGGTTACCAATTAACTCTCCATCATTTAGCTGGGGGGGCAACTGAAACCCCCTCAAGGACCACTGGTTGAAAACCACTGATGTAGATGATAATTTGCTACTTTTGCTGCTTTTGTGTGACGCTTTATAGTATGATCAAGTTAACTCACGCAAGTTTCTGGTGTGCGTGCGCATGAGTGTGCGTGCGCATGAGTGTGCGTGTGCATGAGTGTGCATGAGTATTGTGTGCGTGTGCGGCGTGCGTGCGTGACTAATCCGTGGCACAATCCAGAGTTCTAACCCCTGACCCGGCCCCTCCCACCGCTCTGTGTCGACGCCCACCAGAGCCGGTTCGGTGTTTGAAGTTTGAGCGTCTGTGACATCACAATGTCGCGGAGCCACAATGGCTGCAGTGTGCTGCGCCCTGCGTCACACGGATGCCAGCTCTACAGCCCAGTGTGGATGCCAGCCTATGGGAAGGAAAGGGCCAGCTCTACAGCCCAGTGTGGATGCCAGCCTATGGGAAGGAAAGGGCCAGCTCTACAGCCCAGTGTGGATGCCAGCCTATGGGAAGGAAAGGGCCAGCTCTACAGCCCAGTGTGGATGCCAGCCTATGGGAAGGAAAGGGCCAGCTCTACAGCCCAGTGTGGATGCCAGCCTATGGGAAGGAAAGGGCCAGCTCTACAGCCCAGTGTGGATGCCAGCCTATGGGAAGGAAAGGGCCAGCTCTACAGCCCAGTGTGGATGCCAGCCTATGGGAAGGAAGGGGCCAGCTCTACAGCCCAGTGTGGATGCCAGCCTATGGGAAGGAAAGGGCCAGCTCTACAGCCCAGTGTGGATGCCAGCCTATGGGAAGGAAAGGGCCAGCTCTACAGCCCAGTGTGGATGCCAGCCTATGGGAAGGAAAGGGCCAGCTCTACAGCCCAGTGTGGATGCCAGCCTATGGGAAGGAAAGGGACCCAGTAGCCCAGTGTGGATGCCAGCCTATGGGAAGGAATGGGCCAGCTCTACAGCCCAGTGTGGATGCCAGCCTATGGGAAGGAAAGGGCCAGCTCTACAGCCCAGTGTGGATGCCAGCCTATGGGAAGGAAAGGGCCAGCTATACAGCCCAGTGTGGATGCCAGCCTATGGGAAGGAAAGGGACCCAGTAGCCCAGTGTGGATGCCAGCCTATGGGAAGGAATGGGCCAGCTCTACAGCCCAGTGTGGATGCCAGCCTATGGGAAGGAAAGGGCCAGCTCTACAGCCCAGTGTGGATGCCAGCCTATGGGAAGGAAAGGGCCAGCTATACAGCCCAGTGTGGATGCCAGCCTATGGGAAGGAAAGGGACCCAGTAGCCCAGTGTGGATGCCAGCCTATGGGAAGGAATGGGCCAGCTCTACAGCCCAGTGTGGATGCCAGCCTATGGGAAGGAAAGGGCCAGCTATACAGCCCAGTGTGGATGCCAGCCTATGGGAAGGAAAGGGACCCTGATGTGGCTAGAGCATAGAGTATATAAAAGGATAGAGACTGAACTGGCGCGAAGCTCCGCCCCCCCCAGCTATTCATGTCAGTGGAAGTTGCTCAGTGGCGTTTTGAAGCACCCGGAAGACTGCCGGAAGTACCGTCTCAGAACGTCTACTTCCGCATTTGAAATTTTGGTGGTCAAATGCGGAAGTGCAACCGAGCGCTCAATGTTAAAGCCCAGCTGCACGGGGTTTCCCGGTCATGAATCCACGGGTCCGCCTGTAGTCCCTCCTCCTACCACTAGGGCCCAGAGCTTCAACGTTGAATAACCTCACTGGCCCCTTGGGCTAGAGAGAGAAGAGACATAGATATAAAAAGCTAGACGCCTCATTGGCCGCTGCAGTTCATTGGAGCGACCTGTTATTGCACTTATAAGGACGGAGTCAAGTGGAAGTGCGGAAGGCACGCTGTGTCTGCGCTGCCACTCAAGTGACTATACTGGCCAATCACAGCGCGTCTTTTCCGGGACTTCTAGATTCAATCCAACTTCGCTTTATTGGCATGAGAAAACACATGTTTACATTGCCTCTGATTGGCCTATACCAAACGTCCTCTTCTGTGACGCACGTGGTAGCTTGGCAAGCTTCCGCGTGCGTCACAGAAGCTCGCCCTCCCTGTGAGATCCTGACGCCCCAGAAACCGAAGGAGGCGTCTACCTTTCTATGTCTATGGAGAGAGAAACCCAGTGGATTGTATAAAGCCATGCTTGGAGATTGTCCTAAATACATGTCATAAATGTCCTAAATACATCTCATCTTTTCTGAAATGGGACTCTGAACCCTACCACACCCGGTCAAGTGATTTCCCCAAATTCAAGGTACCAAAAGTTAACTTGGTAGATCTGCTTTTGGTTTATGTGGCCCTAATACATGGAATGACCTGAAAACTATATTAAAATTGACCACATTGGTACCCTTGAGTCGTTTTAAAACCTTGGTGAGCACACAGACCCCCACAATATGTAACTGTTTTTAGATCGTTTTTGAAATGTGTCTTAGCTTTTATTTGTAAACCTACGTAATTCACATGTATACCTTTTGTTTTTCTTTTCCGGACCCCCAGTCTCCACCCAGACCCCTCAACAAGGACCCCTGGGACCTTGTTGTAAACCTACGTAATTCACATGTATACCTTTTTGTTTTTCTTTTCCTGATCTTCTGATGTATTGTGATGTTTTTCTATATGATATTGTATTACTCGTACACTGAAAATGAGTTTAATTACTCAGTGTAATTTCGAGAATAAACAAAACTTGGATGCCAGTCTAGTGGGACGGAGAAGGACCATGTGTGGGTTGAGGGACGGAGAAGGACCATGGTGTGGGTTGAGGGACCAGCACAGTAGAACTAGTGCCCGGGCGTAGTAGGACCATGGTGTGGGTTGAGGGACCAGCACAGTAGAACTAGTGCCCGGTCTTAGTAGGACCATGGTGGGGGTTGAGGGACCAGCACAGTAGAACTAGTGCCCGGGCGTAGTAGGACCATGGTGTGGGTTGAGGGACCAGCACAGTAGAACTAGTGCCCGGGCGTAGTAGGACCATGGTGTGGGTTGAGGGACCAGCACAGTAGAACTAGTGCCCGGTCGTAGTAGGACCATGGTGTGGGTTGAGGGACCAGCACAGTAGAACTAGTGCCCGGTCGTAGTAGGACCATGGTGTGGGTTGAGGGACCAGCACAGTAGAACTAGTGCCCGGGCATAGTAGGACCATGGTGTGGGTTGAGGGACCAGCACAGTAGAACTAGTGCCCGGGCATAGTAGGACCATGGTGTGGGTTGAGGGACCAGCACAGTAGAACTAGTGCCCGGGCGTAGTAGGACCATGGTGTGGGTTGAGGGACCAGCACAGTAGAACTAGTGCCCGGTCGTAGTGAGTGTGTCACCCTCTAGTATGACATGGATCATGATCATAGCCTCTCTCTTCTTCTGTCATGTCCACATGCGTCATGCGCATGTTAATGAGTTGTCTCAGCATCAGGAAGTATAGTAGCGTCACTTTTAGCATGTGTTTGGATTTAATCACATCTGAGTGGCCGGTGGGTCGTTTTCACTTCACATAGATCTGCTATTTTCTGTGTGTGTGTGACCAATAGCAGAGCTCCCCTGGTCTCTGTGACCAATAGCAGAACTACTCTAGTCTCTGTGACCAATAGGAGAGCTCCTCTGCTCTCTGTGACCAATAGCAGAGCTCTTCTTCTCTCTGTGACCAATAGCAGAGCTCATCTTCTCTCTGACTAATAGCAGAGCTCCTCTTCTCTCTGTGACCAATAGCAGAGCTCCCCTGGTCTCTGTGACCAATAGCAGAGCTCCTGTGGACTCTGTGACCAATAGCAGAGCTCCTGTGGTCTCTGTGACCAATAGCAGAGCTCCTGTGGTCTCTGTGACCAATAGGAGAGCTCCTCCGGTGGAATTATTCCGCTGCAGTCTGTTGAGTTTGGAGATGTAATCGCCCCATTAGTCAAGCTCTATAAATACTGTGCACATTCCTACAGTGTTGTGTGGCGTACTATATCTATGGATGGTTGGATGGTTGGATGGATGGATGGTTACTTATTTAGCGGTATGCTAGCATAGTAGCTGCAGTGAATGGCCATGACACTAGTGTAGTGCATGGTTCTTATTTGAGGGGCACTAGGACCTCCCAACGTCTGACTTTCAG